>NC_135441.1:4095000-4225000 GCF_051991255.1 Vanacampus margaritifer | reverse complement strand
CCAGCCATCCATTACTTTACCGAACCACTGACCATTATTGATAAAGACGGAACAGAATACCCAGATCAAACTTTCGTTTACGTGCCTCGTTGTCCTGAAAACCTCACCGGACGAGATTTGATAAAAACCATGAGCCTTGTATTAATGGTCGAAGGCTCTAGCATGGTCGTGACAAAAAAAGAGGACAAGAAACACCAATGCAGATGTTAGTACTAGAAGGAAAAGACAAACCACGCCCATTCTACAGTCTGGATCCGATCCAAAAAGGTCCAACATCAGTAACAAACAATCTGCAACAGATGCCAGAACAAATCCTACCAAATTCAAATTGGGTGCCCCAAACTACGTACCCACTTCACTCCACCATCCGCTTCGCCCCGAACAAAGAGGACAGAAACTTCTGATCAATGGTCCCGATTGACAACCATGCGGGCCCAAATAAAGGACCTAATTTGGGACGAACAGGCAGGATGGATGGCAGCCACAGTAATCTTTCCAGATTACATATATGCATTAACCACATATGAAGGCTTTGGCATTCCCTTCCACATTTCACTGGCAAAACCAACAGGCTGGAGATGGAAAGACATAGGATCAAAAATAAGAGATGTAACATGGTCCGAACAACGACTCCCGTGGACTCCATGTCAAGATGGAAGATTTAAACGCATCATGTCATCAGGAAACGTGGTCTGGAGGAAAAAACTAAACTGGGTGACAACATTTGTCCCCAGCACCCACGTAAGTACATGACATCCGGAGGAAACCACGATCCTGGCACTAAAAGACGCCATGGATCAAATACCACCTCAGCTGTGGTCAGCGTCAAAAACCGATGTGGGCCTAATGACCACAGCCACAGAAGTAACAATTGAACCAAGAACAAACTATCGCCCACGAATCAATCAATACCCACTCAAACCTGATGCCAAAGAAGGTATCACACCAGTAATCACGAACATGGTAAAAGCTGGAGTGCTCATAGAAGCCCCCAAGGTAACTTGTAACACTCCAATCTTTCCAGTAAAGAAAGCAGACACCACGACCTGGCGAATGGTCCACGACTTAAGAGCCGTAAATCAGGCAGTAAAACAGAGAGCCCCCTGCGTCCCCGACCCCCACACTCTACTCAATGTGCTGAAGCCACAATAGAAATGGTTCACAGTAATTGATCTAAGCAACGCCTTCTTTTCCATCCCATTGCACGAGTCTGCCCGTCATTGGTTTGGTTTCACCTTTAATCAAAAGAAGTATACCTATACGAGACTACCCCAAGGCTATGCAGAGAGCCCCACCATTTTCTCTCAAGAAATCAACAACTGTCTGAGCCTCCATGAACACAGTGAAACCACTCAAATCTTGATTTACGTAAATGACATTCTCATCGCCAGTCCAACCAAAGAAGAAAATCAAGAAGAAGCAGTGAAACTGTGTCAACACCTGGCAAAGACAGGAAACAAAGCCTCACTGACCAAACTACAGTGGACTCAGACCGAAGTAGTTTTCTTAGGTCACATCATATCGGCAGAAGGAAGAAAACTAACCTCTGATCGGAAACAAGCTATCCTTGATGCCCCCAAACCAAAGACCAAAAGACAGATGATGGCCTTCCTAGGCCTAGTGAACTTTTGCCGTCTATGGGTTCTGGACTTCGCCGAAATAACGCAACCACTGGTGGATTTAATTTACCAAGAAGACATCGCCCTGGCCGATCCCATCACATGGACGAAAGAAGCTAATGAGAAGTTCAATCAGATAAAACAGACCATCACAAGCACAGGCCCCTTGGGCCTACCCGACTACAAGAATCTGTTCACCCAAACAGTGGACTGCAAAGACGGATTCATGACATCCGTCCTACTCCAACAACATGGTACACAAATGCGACCAGTGGCCTACTACTCAAAGAAACTTGATGCTGTCGCCAGAGCCCTGCCCCAGTGTGTCCAAGCAGTGTGTGCCGCAGCAATGGCTGTCCAAGCATCCGCCGAATTGGTGTTGTTCCATCCCACCACTCTACTAGTAACACACTCAGTAGATGTTCTTTTGACTCAAACAAAGATGTCATTTCTCTCACCAGCAAGACATCTTGGCCTAACAGCTGTACTGTTGTCCCAACCCCATCTTACCATCAAGAGATGCAGCACTCTCAATCCTGCAAGTCTCCTCCCAGTGGAGACAGATGGGACACCACACAGTTGCACAGAAGCCACCGAGGAAATCTGCAAACCAAGAAGAGATTTGTTAGACACACCCTTACAAGAAGGAGAAGCAGTGTTTGTAGATGGTTCCTCAAGCAAAGATGAACTAGGCAACACCAACACAGGCTATGCTGTGGTCACACAACAAAAGACACTGAAGAGCGGACGAATAATAGGAAATCTGTCAGCACAAGCAGCAGAACTCATCGCGCTAACAGAAGCATGTAAATTATTCAAAGACAAAGCAGTAACAATTTGGACCGACAGCCAATACGCCCACTCGACATTGCACATCTTTGCCGCCATGTGGGCTCGACGAGGAATGAAAACATCAACAGGAAAACCTGTTCAACACGCCAAATTACTCATTGACCTTTTGGCCGCTGTACTGCTACCCTCCAAAATAGCAGTATGCAAATGCAAAGCTCACACCTCAGCAAAAGACGCCGTTTCTGTAGGAAATGCAAAAGCAGATTTGGCAGCCAAACAAGCAGGCCAAGTCAAAACAAAGATCGTCATGCTCGTCAACCACAAAGAAACACAACAACACAACAACATTCCAAAACAAGTACTAATTGACATGCAAAACAACGCTCCAGACAAAGAAAAAACACTATGGAAAATGATGAACATTGAACTCACCCCAGAAGGCCTCTACCACAAAGAAGACCGACCAGTCATCCCCCGCAGTCTGTTCCACGCAGTAGCCACATTGAGTCATGGGAAGTCCCATGTCTCAACAGGAGGGATGATATCTATGGTAGAACAGACAATGACAATACCACAGGGCTTACAAACCTATTTTAAAACTTTTTGTAGGTCATGTATGGTGTGTTGTCGTCACAATGCTCAGGGAAATCTTAAGACCACAGAGAGGGAAATGCCCAGTGGGCTCCTAACCATTTGAAGTTTTACACATGGACTTTATTGAACTACACAGAAGTGGTCAGCACAAGTACTGTTTAGTGTTAGTAGACTCACTAACTAAATGGGTTGAACTTGTTCCTTCAAAACATCCAAACGCCCTCACAGTAGCTAAAGCTATTTGTAAACACATAATACCAGAACATGGCATTCCACGAGTCTTGTGGAGTGATAACGGTAGCCATTTTGTAAATACCATCGTTGACAATATGGCCATCCATTTAGGGATCACCCTAAAAAATCATTGTGCATACCATCCACAGAGCGCAGGCTTAGTTGAACGGACCAACGGTACTATTAAACTAAGACTCAAAAAGACCATGGAAGAAATCAAAAAACCATGGCCTGAGTGTTTATCTCTAGTAAAAACTTACATGAGAATAACGCCAAACCCACAAGGGATCACGCCCTTTGAGGCAGTAACAGGCAGACCCTTTGTGCTCCCCTTATGGGAAAATCAGCCATGGTCAGACAAAACAGGAGAGGCAGATCCACTAACTAAATGGTTATGTGACTTGTTTAAAGAACGGACTGTGTCAAGAGCAAATGATCTGCCCTCTACCTCTCTTCCCCCTGCACAGGACACGGTGACCCCGGGTGACCTGGTGTTGGTGAAGGTGATAAAAAGGAAAACATGGTGGAGCCCACGCTGGGACGGCCCATTCGTTGTTCTCCTGACCACACCCACCGCTCTCAAAATCGCTGAGAGAGAGACGTGGATCCACCAGAGTCACTGCAAAAAGGTCACCGAACTCAGATAAGGGATTACCCCCTGATTCTTGTCAAAAAGAAGAAGAACAAAGGAGAAGATGACCCCTTTTCAGACATTGTTTGGACTTTGCCTGTGGCTAACCATCACCACAAGCGCCACGAAGATAAAAATGCAAATCTGGGGCCCTGAAGCATCACGTTTACAGTGTCCAACTTGGCTGAACCCCAAAACCCTCGAGTACGCCTACACCGTCTGCTCCCCACAGGCCCCTGGAACTGTAGATCTTGTGGTGCCCCTAGAAGGACTCAGAAGCAGGTGCACTTCCTGTAGTATGGGGTACTTCGATACTACTACACTGGTGACTGGAAGCGCATATCCAACACCACAGTGGTATGCAGGGATTCAACCAGAGTGGGACGGGATGAAATATGGGGAGGGGTGGGATTCAGTTTTTGCCATGTCCGATTCCACCATCACCTGGAAGATCACTGACACTGCAAAACAATACCAGGAAGAAGTCCCCAAACTCAAGAAGAACAATACCCATTTGACCATAACTATAAAAACTGAGGAACAAGGGTGTCTCCAGTTCGCTTTAGTGCCATGGGAATCATCTTATAATCCAGCATTCCCATTTCAATTCTGTATCTTAGAACCAGAAGCACAACCCACTTATACTGGGGGCAACCCCGATCCGTACAAATTTGTCCCCGTTAGCATCATTAAAGTAAAAGAAAAAGATCGGATCACTCTGTTACAAGCTTGGGATGACCCCTTTAATAATGGTGAACATACACACCCCCTAGCAGCCAACACCTGGTGGCAATATGCCAATATGACTGCATACAAGAATAACGTGTCTGGTTGTTATGTTTGTTCCCTCTTACCCCATGCAACTGCACAGCCAGCTTTGTACGCTACGCCACTTACATACACAGATGGATTAGAAGCCATGGCCAAAACCTTTGCCCCCCCACCCACTTCTAATGCCAAGCGCCTTTCTGTGCTCAATCAAGCGTCTGCTACAGGATTTAAAGTCACCCTGGACAAATCACATTTGGCTCATTGTAATGAAGACGACTCATATTGTTTCCCCTTGTGTGTCAAATTAACAGGAACAGGGGACATGTCCATCTCATCAGTCGACTCCAAACACTGTAACCACACTACACTCGTGCCACATAGTGATGCACCCGAGGCAATTGAGGGTGTCTGGTGGATGTGTGGCTGGAAGGCGTATATGCAACTGCCTGTCAGCGCCGCAGCCATCTGTACTCCTGTCTCTGATCACACGTACATAGTAACAGCAATACCAGGCCCCCCAAGCAAAAGGCCCAAACGCCATGTTACTTTCAGTGAACATGATCCCATTTGGGGAAGTAATGTCCCCATAGAGCACAGATATTGGTCGACTGGTGACAGAATCACACAAGCCCTGTTCCCCCACACTGGTGTAGTGAAACTCGCACTCAGAATAGAAACTATTGACTACAGATTCCAAAGTTTTGTTAATGCCTCCATCCTTTTAGAAGAAGCCCAGAATGAAGTTATTTCTGCCACTCGCCTTATGGCCCTTCAAACTAGAATGGCAGTTGATTTGGCCTTAGCTCCCCAAGGAGGAGTGTGTGCAATGATTGGAGATCATTGCTGTACTTACATCCCTGACAATAACCAAACCATAATAGACGTCCTACACACCATGAAGAACCTTAGGGATACTATGACACGTGAAGACCAGGTTACCCCTGGCTGGTTAGACTGGTTATTCTCTGGCTCCTGGTCCCAGGTTCTCCTTAAAATTTTGGGCCCCTTCCTTGTGATCATTATAATGTTTATCTTATTATGTGTTATTTGTTCCTGCTGTATTGTCCCAATGTCTAAGAGGTTAGTCGCCCGTATGTTCGTGGCCCAGATGTATCAATATAACTTATTACTTATACTATATATACACACATATATATATATATATATATATATATATATATATATATATATATATATATATATATATATATATATATATATATATATATATATATATATATATATATATATATATATACATACACACATATACATATACATACATATACACACATTATTATTTTTTTTTTAATGGCTGGGGGCCAAAAGTGTTCCAATATACCTAGAAATTACACATGCAAAATATTTTTTCAATATATGATGCTTTAGGAGTGCCACCATATATATATTTTGTTTGTTTAACGTTTAACTATCAGCTAGCAACCGTTTGCTAATCACAGTTAGGCTAGTTAAACAAACCTAATGGTTACATCATAACATGTTAAGATGGACCAGTAGGTTTTTCTTACAGTTTAATAAACCCTGATTGATATTAAATGATAATTATTTTTGACTGTTAATGGAAACAAAACCATTTCATAGTTAAAATGGCACATAATAGCTACTAGTAATGGCCCAATTATTGTTGAGTACATTACACTATCATATCATTCAGTCATTTAGGTATTTTACATAAAGCTAACTAAGCTAGCAAAGGTTTGCTAACCACAGTTAGCTGTGTTTCCCACAGATTGGAAATCTACTTGGGTAGGTGGACTCCGGCGGGGGGGAAGGGCCAGTTAGGGCTGTGCAATTAATCAAAATTAAATTACGATTATTATCCTCCACGATTACAAAATGGGCATAATCGTACAAAAACTATTATTAATACTAGGGCTGGAACGAGTCCTCATCATTTCTGCCTCGGATAACCGCTGAGATAGTTGTAGTCAAGCTAACGGCAGTATGCATAACATTTTGTTGCTGTTGTTTCACACAGAAACGCATCGCCGACAAGCGTTAAGCGCCTCCAAAGTGGGCTCAGTCACAAACGCGTCCAAATCAAAAACCTTGATTCACGCATCTCACACGACGGCACAACTTAAGCACAGCTGACCCCACTTGGCAATCAGCCGGACACCTTGCCAATCCCGTCAAGTTGCTCCGTGCAGCCAAAGTCACCGGCGCCGCCCTGCACACTCGCACGCAAAACCTATTCAATGTGTTAGAAAGTTCCAATGCACAAACAAAGCAATCTCAGATACCTACGTAACCCAAAAACTAAACCTACAATCTCTTCTGAAGCATGCCGGGCTCAAGGCATACGTGCAGCCCACTCAGGAGAATCCACTCCACCCAGGATGTGCTTCAAAAATAATAAACAAAAATAATAAATAGGTGCCCGATGGAGTGGCTGTAACACTGCAGGACACCTCTACACTAATCTGGGACGGCAATGTTAAACATGCGGACTCACAGCAAACACACACACAAATAAAAACGGAGCACCCACTCAAAAGCAACCACCACCCCAAGTCTACCTAGGCTCCCGGGCGAGCTCCCATTTGTTACATGCTAGAAGATGGTAGGTAGAAAAAAACGTGGAACAGGTGGATGGCAAAAAAACAGGGCAAATGTATTATTCCCCCTCAAAAAAGAAAGCTCTCAAAAATAAACAAAGACAATAATGGAAGTCCTCCAACACAAGTAAACAAAAACAGAACTAAAGAAAACTGCTGCAGCAAGGTGGAGAGAGCCCAGTCTCTTTTCAGGTGCCACTCCGTCCTTCTTATAGGCGCTGAGCTAATCAGCCCACCAGGTGCGGCGAATCAGGTGTAATTAGCTGGAAAGAGCAGAGGCAAGGAAAACAATTGCACTGGGACTTGGCCCAGGGCCGTAACAGTTAGTTAGTTAGTTAGTTAGTTAGTTAGTTAGTTAGTTAAAGCAACACTAAGGAACTTTTCAGTTTAGGTTGAAAATGGACAAAAGCGGTATTGTTATCGTCTGAGGACAAGCAAATTGCGTCGTTTTTCTAGCTCACCCCAGCAAGTGAAATCTGGGCCAATGATCCTTGACTGTCCTTTCATCCGGGGTAGCTTTTGATGTCAGCACATTTGTAGTTTTTTGTGTGGCGGTGTTCCTACCATCCTCCTCAAAGTTGCTTAGTGCCAGTAAAAAGGATACAGACCCCCTCAGGCCATGGCAAAGGTACCATTTAACTAGTTTGAAGTCGATGTTTCATCAGAAAAGTTATGAAAAGATTTTAAGTTTGAAAAGTTCCTTAGTGCTACTTAAACAAACCTATTTTAAAAATGGTTGCATTATAACGTGTTAAACTGGACCAATAGGTTTTTATTTTTATATAATGAACACTGTTTGGTATTAAATGAAAAAAAATATTGACAGTTAAAGGAAAAACATTTTGAAGGCTAATATTGCACCAAAGCTAATAGAAATGACCCAATTATTGTTAGTAAAATAATGCTAAAATAGGATTGTAATCACTATCCATGTCAACATGTTTTTTTCTTTCTAAGGCTAGGATGAAATTGGCTACCATTGCTGCATTCAAAAAAAGTTAGCTCAATTGTACGTGCAATCAATGTAGTCAATGACTGTGCCAAGCGTGGCATCAAGGTCACATCTGATTTTGTTGGAGTGGCCAGGAAGGAGCAGCATCTGCTGAACATGTGTGCTGCAGGTAGTTGAACTTGACCGTAGCCACCAACCCAACCTGCGCAGCCGCAAACGCAAGCTAATCCCTGAATAGCATAGTTACTCTTAGGGAGAGGGTTGGGAGAGTTGGAAAAGTGGACGGGACTCTGGAACTGACTGAGCAATTAAGTTTTGGGTTTAGTTAATATACCCTTTTATTTTTCTATTAGTTATCCACTAAAGAGAGACTGTTCCACTATGTATCTTAGCATTGCTCCTTGTGTGTAACAATAAAATCAATTCAACTTTATATGCGTCTAATTTCCATCACTACTTCAAAAAAATCAGGTTAAGTCCACACAGGCATGCCCCATTGACCTTCATTCAATATGTCTACAGGACGAATGAATGTAGAGTAGTTGAAGGTTGAGTTCTGAGAAATGTCCAAGTTCCCTCTAAGGGTAAACAAACTAAATGAACTGTGATGACCCAAGAGAATATACTACTGTTAAAAACTGTACTCAATTTTCATTTCCCAGTGAACTTTGGACAATTACACAAAAAATATCAAATTTTTAAAAAACTTGCAAAAGTTTGTGTACTTGGTGCCCCCCCCCCCCCTTATAAATATATATATATATATATATATATATATATATATATATATATATATATATATATATATATATGTGTGTGTTTGTGAACACTTTTCCACATCACACACAAGACCATCATTTAAATCACTTCTCAAAGTCCACCAATTCTACCCTGCCTTCATCATCTATCCATTGACTCACTTTGCTGTTTACTTATTTATTTTTGCCTCTTATTTCACTTTTTATTTCTGAATGTGTTTTATTCATTGTTATGTTTTTAACCTGTTAAGTTTCCTTTTTTTAAAGCGCTTTACACATAAAATGTATTATAATCATGATTATTATGAAAACACAAAAGTCTAAGTACCTTTGTTCATTTCATGTATCAGCTGCTGAAATGCGTTTTTAATACAAAGAGAATTCAGGGCCAAGTGTTGCACATTTATAGAAATGAATAGCTGTCTGCCTGCCTCTGACACATAGAGAGCCGTACAATATGTTCCAAAGCGTCCATCTGACAGAAAATGAAGACTGTTATTTTCTACTACATGCAGCACATCATCAATTTGTCCTTCATTTAACCAGGTAAGAAACTCATTGAGATTAAAATGATCTTTTCCAGGAGTGACCTGTCCACAGGGGCAACAAAAATACACAATTGTTACAACAATTAAAGACAAACAACAATATATATGTATACACAAAATCCTCAACATACTATCAATCAATAAATCCAACAATTTGCTAAAACTTTAACAACAGTCACATTGCCCTTTTGATGATGCAATATAATGGTTGAACAAACATGTCGTTTTTAGGGTCTCCTGAAAAGTTACGATTTTGGAGGTACAGTACAAGGTTTTGGCCCAACACCATATATATATATATATATATATATGTGTGTGTGTGTATTTATTTGATATACACGTATGTAATGTATCTTTTGAATTGTTTTTTTCTACAGGTGACACACCTTATACATACTTAACTCATTCCAATTAGTCTGCCATAGATTTGGCATGGATGGACTCCCTCAGTAACCTCCTAAACCATGAGATGGTCCTATTTTTTAGCCCATAAATAGTCCGATAACAATGTTAAGTTATATACTGTAACTAGTTTGAAGTCGTACTGGACCATAAATATGTCATAATTTTGGAACAATTATTTTTATTCCTAGGGTACTTGAAGGCGTGCCAATGTTTGATGTAGTTTGATAGAGGAGAAATAAGTGGGCGGGGCGATCATGGCTGATCAATTCAAGCCAACAAATCAGGAGAGTTCTCCCAGTGATTTACAACCGCAGTGGCCAGGGGGAGGCGCGACGGATGCCTGCGTGTTTGCGTGTGCGTCAAGGGGGGTGGGGGGCAAATCGTTGAGTGAACAGCATCCGCACAGACAGAGCGGATAGGAGGACACAGTGAAGGAGGAGCAGAGTGCCAAGAAGAGACATGGAGCCAGAATACTAAGAGGACAAGTAAGCGACACATCTCCCATGCATCGCACCATTGCGGGAAATAACTCACGTTTACTTTTCTTAAGTGGGTTAATTATTTATTTCAATTTTTTAACCTAGCCAATTTCCTGCCATCACTCATCCGCCACTGCGTTTTACTGGAATGCGCACTGTAAACGTTCCAGGACGCATCTGAAAAAGATAGGAAATATGAACTGCTTTTTTTCTTCTTCTTTCAATTTTAATAGTGCCTTATACATGGTGGTGAAAAGTGGTGTGCATTTTAGTCACATTTTCTGGCCTGAAACGGGTAATATAAATTAACATTTGATCCATTTAAAAGGATTTTAAGGTTTTCCGCAAGTGCACTTAATCTTTTTTTTCTTTCTTTTTTAATTTTTTTTCTTTTATTTTTTAGTATATCTTTTCCCCCCTCGGCGATGATTGTGCTTTTAATTGTCCTGTGTATCGCGGATGGAGTGCTCGCCCAAATACGCTACTCTGTGCCGGAGGAGGCGGACCATGGCACCTTGGTGGGAAATATCGCCGAGGACTTGGGACTGGACCTTACCAAAATGGCATCACGCCGTTTCCAAGTTGTGCCCAGCTCTCGGACCCCTTACTTGGAAGTAAACACAGAGAACGGCGTTCTATTTGTGAACGAGAAAATAGACAGGGAGCAGATATGCAAACAGAGTGCAAGCTGTCAGCTCAACATGGAAGTGTTCCTGGAGAACCCTTTGGAGCTTTTTCGAGTTGAGATTGAGGTGGTGGACATTAACGACAACTCACCCAGCTTCCCTGAAACGGACATAACGGTGGAAATCTCCGAAAGCGCTACTCCCGGCACGCGCTTTCCGCTCGAGAGCGCCTTCGACCAGGATGTGGGCACCAATTCTTTACGCACGTATGATATCACCACCAACAATTACTTTTACCTGGACGTGCAGACCCAAACAGACGGGAACAAATTCGCCGAGCTAGTGCTGGAGAAGCCGCTGGACCGAGAGCAGCAGGCGGCTCACAGGTACGTGCTGACCGCGGTGGACGGCGGCCAGCCTCCCAGGACAGGCACCGCGCTGCTGGTGGTTCAAGTGCTGGACTCCAACGATAATGTGCCTGTATTTGAGCAGCCCGTCTACGCAGTTACACTCTCGGAGAACGCGCCCGCAGGTACGCTCGTCATCCAACTGAATGCCACCGACATGGACGAAGGACTCAATGGCGAGATCGGCTATTCTTTTAGTAACCACATTTCCAACCGCGTCAAAGACATTTTCAGCATCGACCAGCGCGCAGGTCGCATCGAGGTGCGCGGGGAGGTGGATTTCGAGGAGAGCAGCCTGTATCAGATTTTTGTCCAAGCCAAGGATATGGGGCCGAACGCCGTGCCCGCGCATTGCAAGGTCCTCGTCACAGTCACGGACGTGAATGACAATGCACCAGAGATCACCTTCAGCACTGTCACTGAGTCTGTCAGTGAAAAAGCGGCCCCCGGCACCGTCATTGCCTTGCTGAGTGTGACAGACTTGGACGCTGGAGAGAATGGACAGGTGAACGTGGAAATCCTCGGCGAGGTGCCCTTCAAATTGAAATCATCATTTCGGAATTATTTCACCATAGTGACTGATGGCTTGTTGGACAGGGAGCAGGCAGAGTCCTATTCAGTGACAGTGGTTGCCAGGGATAAAGGTTTGCCCTCTCTTGCCACCAGCAAGTCCATCCGAGTGCAAGTGTCAGATGAGAATGACAACGCCCCCACATTCACACAAGCCATATATGATGTTTACGTGACAGAAAATAACGTCCCAGGGGCTTATATACACGCGGTGACTGCTTTGGATCCCGACATGGGGCAGAATGCTCTCATCAGTTATTCCATATTAGAGTGTGAGATCCAAAGCATGTCAGTCAAAACATACGTGTCAATAAATGAGGAGACAGGGTACTTATACGCACTGAGGTCCTTTGACTACGAACAATTGAAGGATTTCACATTTGTAGTCCAGGCAAAAGACGCAGGCACCCCAGAGCTCTCGACTAACGCCACTGTCAAAGTTATCATCGTGGACCAGAACGACAACGCCCCCCTCGTGCTCGCCCCGATGGGGAAGAACGGCACCGCCAAGGAGCCTCTACCTCGCTCGGCCGAACCTGGCTACTTGGTGACCCGCATCGTGGCGATGGATGCAGACGACGGCGAAAACGCCAGGCTTTCCTACAGCATCCACAGGGGCAACGAGAACGGGATGTTCCGGATGGATTGGAGGACGGGGGAACTCCGGACAGCAAGGCGAGCGTCGGCGAAACGAGACCCTCATCAGTTGTACGACCTGTTGATCGAGGTGCGAGATCACGGGCAGCCTCCGCTGTCCTCCAGTGCCAGCATACTAGTGGTGTTGGTGGACAGCGTGGCAGAGGGTCGCGGCGCCGCAGACCGAGTGAAGGCCAAAGAAAGCGGTCTGGACCTCACGCTCATCCTCATCATTGCCTTGGGTTTGGTCTCCTTCATCTTCCTCCTGGTCATGATCGTGCTGGCCGTGCGTTGCCAAAAGGAAAAAAAGCTAAACATTTACACCTGCCTGACCAGCGAGTGTTGCCTGGGCTGCAGCTCCTGTTGCTCACGACGAGGTCGGGCTCATAAGAAAAAGCTCAGCAAGTCTGATATCATGCTGGTGCAAAGTGTGGTGAATGTAAGTGGCACGGGTGCAGCTCAAGTCCCTGTGGAGGAGTCAGGGAGCTTCAGCTCCCACCATCCAAATCAGAACTATTGTTACCAGGTATGTCTGACTCCCGAGTCGGCCAAAACCGACCTCATGTTCCTAAAGCCGTGTAGTCCGTCTAGGAGTACAGACAGTGACCACAACCCATGTGGAGCCATAGTCACGGGGTACACAGACCCGCAGCCTGACATCATATCAAATGGCAGCATATTATCAAATGAGGTAAGAAAATGTGTGCTTCTTGTTTACTGCAAAGTCTAATCCATTAATAGGATGTCACCATTAAAGCCTGTCTGTTTGACTTAATCTTAACCGGTCCTCATAATGATATGTCCCTAAGCCCTTTCCTTCAATTCAGTGTGTCAACACAGCTTCATTCAGCTGCTCTTGTGTGACCATACATGCCCACTGAAAAGTGTTCAAATAAATTTTCATTCAAGCATTATTCGCTATTGAGTGAGGAAATTGAACTCAAAAGAGCCGTATCACTGTCCATTTTCATGTATGAAACACAAGTCATCCGATAATAGTGGAAAGTAGCCAAAAATCAGCCCCCGCCCCAAAAAAAAGATATACATTTAATACACTTTATTCATTCAACAGCCCCCCTGCCAATTATGCATGACATCGGTCAATTTTTTTATCTTATCTAAAGTTAATGAAACGCTTATACTGCTACAGTCAAATGTTCTGCTTTTACTATCTTTATTGATTTAAGTGTAAAAGAACAAAGAAAAGTTATTTTATTCTTATTAATCGGCAGATCATTTGGTAATCTGAATTTTTATTGTGCCAAATATGGGAAATGGCATCAGGCTTGAAAACAAAAAAATCCATATCAGTCGGGCAATGTTAATTAGCAATTAATGCTACTCATTTATGTGACATTGATCTAGTGCTGTCACTATCGAATATTTTTTAGAATCGATTAATCTATTGATTAATTGATGAATCTGATTCATTTTAATTTTGTAATATAGTGTATTAAAAAGCATTTTTTCCCTGATTACTGTTTATTTCATACTTCACATGTGTGTAGTGTTTAAAAAAGATGTACGATGTTACCAGTTCGTTCATGGTTTTACAAATGTCTTATTTTGATTTAATAGAAGATGATCAGTTTTCTTTCATGAAGGACTACAGAAATCAGAGAACAATTACTGTTGATATGCTGAAATCAGAGGATTTGGACAATTTTAAGTAAATTTAAAAAAAAGGCTCCAAACGATTACTCGATTGCTAAAATTGTTGTCAATTAATTTGATAATTGATTACTTGTTGATCAATCAATTAATTTTGACAGCTCTACACTGATCATGTTAATGATTTCTGAGAATTATTAGGAAACAGATAAATATATACATGCAACATTTTATTTCTATAAATATCTTCGCAATGTTCACATTTTCAAATCATCATTCCTGGGAAATCACAATTGTCCCATCACTGGTGAACTATATTTAGAACAGGCCCACAGGCTATAGGGGCTACCATTGTTGGTCATTCCTGGTGTAACATACACACTAACCATTGCCATTATGCAATCCAGTCACAATGATTTTGACTTACATTGTGTCAACATTTATCCTAGCATGTTTGTATGCCACTTTATACTAACAAAAGAGAAAATGCTTTCATCACGACACAAAAACACACTTGCCTCATGTATCATTGTCGTTCATTTCATAGCATAAGATCAACAATGTGCTATACCATTTCAAGATTTTTTGGAGTGATACACAGAACCTTCACCTTTCTTTCAGAACAAACACCAGCGAGCAGAGCTAAGCTACATGGTGGACAGGCCAAGACGTGTTAATAGGTAAATATCGAGACAGGCCTTCCTGTTGCTTACCCTGTAATGAAAGCGCTTATCTACTGCCTTTAGTCGCTGATAACTCTCATTACTGCACTGGCTCTCTGGATGATGAGATGGGATTAGATAGATTGTACCTGTGCTGTTTACGTACATGATGTTAATGGCAAACTTCACCTTCTGTCTGGTTCCAGCTCAGCATTCCAGGAGGCAGATCTGGTCAGCTCCAAAGACAGCGGCCATGGAGACAGCGAGCAGGGAGACAGTGACCACGATGCCATGAATAGAGGCCTTCCAAACGGTAGGAAAACGGTTCATTCTTTTGTTATAAAGATTGACTGCCGTCATTTGCAAAATAGAGATTTGGCTGGCTTGGCGTGGACCGCATTTTTCTGATGAGCATGTGGCTTGTATTCATGGTGAGTCCAGGGGCGTCTTGTGTTGGAAGCTGCTTGTAATCAGAGAGAAGGGCTGTAAACGGGGCCAACATCATGTGGCACAGCTCAGTCGATCTATCCAGCAATCTTTGTTTTTGTTCTAAGGGCAATTGCTGCAGTCGCTCATGATTTCTAAACTTTCTACTGTAAAAAGCAAAGAAAACAGATGGAGCTTGATTGTTTTGTCCATGTGAGCAATGATCAAAACAGGTTTTCTATTTGGACTGTTTCATTTGCTTTGTGTCTAGAAGTACTGTAGAACAAAAAAACAGGGGAGATTATTATTTATACATGTAGTTCCAATAGTACAGGTAACATTAACTCATTCACTCCCAGCCATTTTCACTGAAGCAACCCCCTTCGCTCACAGCTATTTTACAGGATTGCTATCAAAACATGGAACCTACCAAAAGAAAGATTAAAGTCTCTTCTTTCATCAGGAAAAAAAGTATATTTCTATCTGTTTCCGTTTTGCAGCAATTAGCATTATAATATAGTTCTTAGCTAAGTTTCATTATTAGTCACAAATCTGTTTAAAACTGTGGGGAAAACATCTTGTTGCAACATGGCCCTGCTGGACGTTTTTGTAATAACTATCATTGCTTTAAGCGACCTCTTCAGGTCAGAGGCTGCATCAAAGCATTCTGTATGCTCTAGCATAAAAAAACAACATAAAAAAACCATATAAATACATTTTTGTGACTATGACAATATTTGAAATATAACGTTTTTATACGTTTTGGGGACCAAATGAGTTAACCTCAATGTAAAAAAAATAAATAAATAAATAAAAAATGTCCAACAATCTCTAATAACGCTTAATATTGAGGCCCTTACTTGCTAGCACACACACATTGTGAATCAGTTCAAATTGTCGAGGAACTCTAAACGTGTTAGTTTCCCCGTCATCTGGCAATTAGCGCGGGTCTTAAACATAGGTGACTGAAACATGCCTAATTAAAATGAAACTGCACTGATAAATCGTTATGTAACAACGCATCAAAAATCTATTTAATATCGATGTAAACTGTACAACTTTTTTCTCCAAAATATCTTTACAGTAGCCTTTTTATTTGACCATTTATGACTGAAATGTCTTCTTCTAACACATTAGCTGTTCTTTTTTTTTCAGTATTGTTCATTCGGTAATCTTACTGATTCAACATGTCATCATCATTGCTCTCTCTTTTTTTTCTTCTTTTTTTTGGTATGTGCGTGAGTATGTGCATGTGTGGGTGTGTGTGTGTGTGCGTGCGAGTGAGTGTGTGCTCATTAATTCACCTAAAACCTATTAAAAATCCCATACCGTTCACCTAAACCGGATACTTCAGAATCCAGCTAGTCGTGAGTTTGTCAGGAGACCCGAGGAAGGATCAAAGAAAGGAAAGTGAAATCCAGCACCGACCAGACATCACCTACTACCCACCGGGTTACCAACCAAAATCTTTCACCAACCCCAGAAACATCTAAATTCCAACAAATTAGGGAGACCTCAAGCGACCAAAGGAAAGCCTGAGGAAAGGAAGGAAGGATAGATGAAGCAGAGTGAGATCCACAAACATCAGCCTTCACCGATTCAACGATCAGAGGAAGAAGCAGATTGTGTTTGAATTTCGACAGATGCTGGTGTGGCAGATCTGGCATGCACGAAGCCGTCGACCCCGGCCACATTAGCTGTTCATAATGAGTGCTCCTGCAAACCTCTGGTCAATAGTTTTCAGACTGGTTTCGGGTTAGAATTTCCCGTGCCCTGTCTATTTGCAGTTTCATTTCAGTTTCAGCAGGTGACAGTAGCAATTTGAAATAGAATATTCTACGTTTAGTAGCTTTAAAATATGCATTGATGTAAAAAATAATAATAATGTCTCCTCAGACAAAACTTTTTGCTTGTTTTGCAGCTTCTGCCATGACAGCAGTAATCGCATGTAGACATTCGAATCAACTTCTTTCTATGTAATGAATGGGTAAAGGGGGAATTGATGTATGCTGTAAAGCAGTTCACATTTGTAGTTTTATGCGACAGGGTTCCTGCCACCTTTGTCAAAGTTGCTCAGTGCCAGTAAAAGCAATATAGATCCCCTCAGGCCATGACCATTCAACTAGTTTTAAGTTGATGTTTCATCAGAAGAGTTATGGAAATATTTTATGACGGTTGAAAAGTTCCTGGTTTGGATGCCTCCTGGACCCCTCCCTGGAGAGGTGTTCCGGGCATGTCCCACCGGCGGAAGGCCCAGGACGACCCAGGACACGCTGGAGACACGCTATGTCTCTTGGCTGGCCTGGGAACGCCTTGGGATCCCATCGGAGGAACTGGTTGAAGTGGCTGGGGAGAGGGAAGTCTGGGCTTCCCTGCTAAAGCTGCTGCCCCCGCGACCCGACCCCGGATAAGCGGTAGATGATGGATGGATGGATGGATGAAAAGTTCCTTAGTGCTGCTTTGATGTGGCAAAATATTGTCTGTGGGTTGATTGCCTGTAGCCATACACTCGCAATGAAATGTGTGTTGCCGATGTAGTGTCTTATTAATCCAGTAGAGGGCCTCATTGTTACACTTGTTGAAGAGACACCTGTTTAGTTTTTGTCATTTGATTTTGATTTGGTTTTATCCATCTCAAACAAGCACAGCAAGAGAACACAACAAAAGAAGGGGAAAAAAGCACAATATGATAAGATGCAAGTTTGAGAAGGGGCAGAATGAAGCAAAACTTATCAAGTTAGCCCATTTACATAATTTAAAATTTGAATCCATAAAGACATACACAAGAATTCCAATCTATTTTAGAAGGTTAAAAGAAGTTTAAGGACACACCTTGTGAAGGAAAATAGTAAAAGAATCAACATGTATACTCAACAAAGCTTCTAGAGCTTAATTCTTCATATTGTCTATCTGTCACGCTGCACAAAGCTGAGAACGTGCAGTGAGGGCAGAATGTTAACCTTAACCACAAAGCACTGATGATAAGAAAAAACTGTAGTTAAACAGTCAAAATTATTAGTTTTCAAGTTTTTTTTGTTTTTTTAAAAAAAAAAATTAATTTAAAAAAATAATAAAGTTACAAAAAAATCATGTTTGTAACAAGGACAAAAATAAAATAAAATCATTTTGGGGGGGGAAGGGTTATCAAAAAAAAGCAACAAAAAAATGGAATCAAAAATCAGGAACTGAAAATCAAAAATCGAATCAAATTGGTCTAGAGTCAATCGTTTCATCCTACTAATAAATTAACCACCAGATAGTGCTGAAACTGCACAAATGGAAAACAAGCTGGCCTTTTAAACAGATGTGCTGCTTTTAATATCTTAACATGGCAATGACAATATTGCTGTTTTCATTACATCCCTAGTTTGGAGGTTATGTTTTATTGCAATCTGTTTTTTTTTTTAACTTTTCTCTGCAAATTAATTTTTTGTGGGGAGATGAGTCATGTGGCAGGAAAACCACACATAATTTTGGTGCACATTAAGATAATGAAGCACGTGCATGATTTCAAACATTTGAAGTAGGTTGGTTTCTTAATGGGCGTGGTACACCCCCCGATCCAATTCATGATTGTACGACATTGGGTCTGTTTCTTTTGATGCATGTCGATTTCATGTCAGAGTTTGTAAATACAGACGCTCCCCACCTTACGAACGAGTTACGTTCCGGACGATCGTTCGTAAGGTGAATTTGTTCGTAAGTTGCTTCAGTGCTATATTTTGTATTATAATTTATGTTTAAAGCCTATATAAGTATATTGAAGGTTTATATAAGTATGTTTAAGGCTTGTACAAGTAACCTGCATTGGTTTGTACTGAAAAAAACTTTTAATAATGGAGAGAATACGTACAGTACTGTATTGTACTACGTATGTTAGAGAGAGAGAGCGAGAGACACACACACAGTATGTACATGTACGTAATAAGATAAATAAAATGAAGTTTAACTTACTTTTGGAAGATGTACTCGATGCTTAAGGAGATGATGGAGGAGGAGGAAGAGGAGGATTTTATATCATGAGAGATTCTTCGTCGTCGCTGGAATCGGCTTCAAAAGTTATTTCCTGCTTCATGGGGACCGGCGTTTCTTCCTCCTCCTCCTCGCCACGTTGCTCAGCCTCCAATGAGCTCTCACAGCGCCAATCGTCGGTATTAGCGGCGGAAAGAAGCACTACGCGCAATACAAAATCTAACTTACAGCATTTCTTTCCGAACATTTTTCGACATACTGTACGCGCAGAAATGTTCGTATGTACCGTTGTTCGTAACTCGAATGTTCGTAAGTAGGGGAGCGTCTGTACGCAGCAAAGTTAATGATGAGCCTGCTCCCTGTGAGCTCAATCACTTGGTGCTGGAGACCACTCGACTGGATGTGACATGCCTTTTAATGAGGCTGTGTCAAATGCAGTGAGTATTGAGCCTTTGCAAACATAACAGTTACTTCATTCCTTCATGAAGTAAGTCATATGCTCATTGTAGCTTTGCCCTCCAAATGTACTCAGTGGGTACCAATACACTGGGACACAATGGCCATCTTTTTTTTCCCAATGTTACTTTCCTAAAGCAGACTATTTGAGCGTCTTTTCTATCCATCTTTTGATTTGTAGAAAAGGCCCCACAGAGTTATTTATGAATGCTGTTTTATGTCTTCATTCTGAGGTGGGCATTCTTTGGTTGTGGAAGCTCCAAGTCAGAGTTGTGCCGAAGTGCAGCTTTCTTGCCATTTACACCGGCATTCATTGCACAATGCCAAAAGGTTTCACATACACCTCATTGGCAGAAAGAGCTAGACAAGATTTTGGAGAAATTCACAGATCAGACTCCCTCTCTCTCTCCCTCACTCTATTTCCCTTCCTCTCTCTCCCTTCCTTCCTCCCCCTCTCTCTCTCACTCTCTCTATCCCTGCCTCTTACTCTCTTTCCTTCCCTCTGTCTCACTCTCTCTCCCTCTGTCTCTCCTCCCCTGTCCCTCCTATCATCCCTTCCATCCATCCCTCCCTCACTCCCTCTCTCACCTGTCTTTCCCTCTCTCGCCGTCCCTCTCTCTTGCCCCCTTCCTCTCTCGCTCTCTATCTCCCTCCTTCTCACTCTCTTTCCTTTCCTCCCTGTCTCGCTTTGTCTCGCTGTCTCTCCTCCCCTCTCCCTCTCTTCCTCCTATAATCCCTCCCTCCTTCCACCCCCCTCCGTCTCTCTTTGCCTCTCTCTCTCTCTCCTTTCATCCCTCCATGCCTCTCCATGGCTCTCTCTCGCTCACCCTCCCCCTTCCATCCCTCTCTCTCCCTTTTTCTCCCTCCCTCCCTCTCTCTCTCTCTCCCTCCTACCATCCTTCCCCTGCCTCTCTCTCACTCTCTCTCTCTCTCTCTCTCTCTCTCTCTCTCTCTCCCCTGTCTCTCACTCTCCCTCCCTCTCTCTCCTCCTTCCACCCCCCCCTCTATCCCCCCCCCCCCCCCTCTCCCTCTCTCTCTCCAACCCACGCCATTTATGTTTAATTTAAGCACCAGCAGCTGCTGCTTGTAGCTGGACGCATCCTGTTTCCTGCGTATTAGCATTTTAAATGCCAGCCCCTTCTGTTTAACAAAAGAGGAGCTCCCCACTACATGTTTGTAAACATGTATATCAATACAAGAACCTGAATTAATAGGCTAAGTATGGCAGTATTTTGCAAATCAGTAATCTCTGATCAAAGATTATGAGTCGAAACAGACACTCTTCAGACTCTGACAGTTTTGATACGATCAAAAAGTATTCTATAGAAGATTAATTTGGTCTTTCTTTCAGCTGTAAAGCATTAGATTTTTCATGAGAAATTATCATCATTTAAGTACTACTACTAATTATTTCAAAAAATAAGTACCAATCACCACACGATAGCTACATATTTTAATATATTTATATTTTTTAATCAATCTTTGCAAATAATTGTATAAAAGTATCAGTAGTATATTATAGTGGAAGTCAAATTCAGAAGTCAATTTAATTTCCATTTTTGTTCAGTGCGGCGAGCATGTGACATTCTATTGTAAATGTATGTATGTAAGCCATGCAAAGAAAATGTTAATTCAGCAAACTTTTAGTGCATCTCCAATTAAACATTAAGCTGCATTCCAACATTTAGCATTACATTTTATCCACAGCACTTTGTTTAGTCAGAATGACATTATTTACAGTTTTATTATATGCACTAGACGACTGACATTGTTGGTGTGGGAAATGGGCAGAATTTCACAAGTTACTTCATGTTAAAGATTAGATAGCTCTTAATAATATGAAAAGAAAAATGCACTGAGCCTGTCACCAATGTCTTTCAAATGCAATTATGCTATCTCGTGGCAGAAAAATGACCTCAACACAAATCAATATCACACTCGTTTTTTACAGTATAGTACATCTTTTTTATTTCCACTCAATTTGATGAAATATTATGAAATTACTGTATCAATGACTAAAAGATGCAGCCATATTTAGTTTACATTGTTTTCCCAACAAGAGTATGAAAACTTAAGAGACATTTTTTTTTATTGTACGATATGAAATTTGGGATTCATTTTGACTTAACTAATGAAGTCATGTGATTAATTACGATTAAAAAAAAATGTAATCGCCAGACACCCCTAGTGTAAATAGTATACTGACATTGATCTGAGTTTTTAGTAAATGAAGTCCACCAAGCTCCTCATCTGTTGGAGCCCATAAAACCATTGAAGAGACACTGGACTTCCTCTTGGTTAGCCACCTTCCATTCCTGCTATATGGATAAAGTACATCAAGGCAGTCAATGTCATGCACTTGGTGAAATTGAGTCAAGGTGCTTATCTACTTTTTACAAGCGCCAACACTTTCCTCCCTAACTTGACTCCCATCTCTCCTCGCTGCCAAATGCGAATTCCTCTTTAACGCTGCAGTTCATGTTATCACTTTGGTAGCAGCTCACTGATCAGTAATTCATTTTTCCGACCTCTGCATACCAATTACCAAATGAAGGTTATTATCGGGGCTTTGCTTTTGCCCCCATGTGGAATGCTAAGTTGAGACAGGAATATGAGAAGAAATGAGGGTCAGCAAGCCCTCATCTTCCTGCTGTCTGTGCATTGCCCCCTCTGCTTGCACTGTGAGAAACATGTTGACACAATTCATACTCATTCCCTGCAGAATCACAAGATAGATGCTATTGTTGGCAGCCAGCGATTCATAGCTCCCTCTGACTGTCTGCAACCCTGAGAAAATAGTTGCACAACTATTTAATTCGGAGATAAGGGCATAACCCAAAAGTTTTATTCATTTTTCAAGCACTGCAGCAAGAATGGTTTCATCCTCCTGATTCCTTTCAAACTGTCTGCTGTGCCTTTTCCAATTTTTCCAAAATGTCAAGAAATATCAAGAAGGCTTTATCTAGTTGAGTGTGTGTGTGTGCGTGTGTGACTGTGTACCCTTCTTAAAAAGGGGAAAAATGAAACAGAGCATGCTCCCATTTGAGTTTAATGCGCTATCTATTTTACTAATGGAGGTTTTAAATTTGCTCAGCATAATACATTGCTGCATGTGCTGCTTAATCTTTATCCACTATCTATCTATCTATCTATCTATCTATCTATCTATCTATCTATCTATCTATCTATCTATTAGGGCTGGGTTTAAAAAATCGAATAATCAATATCAAATTGATTTTCGTTTTCAAGCCCGACATCGATTCATGAAACCATGAATCGATTATTTTATATGTTTTTCCCATAAATTCTTACGAAAATTTAATTTTAAAGGCCTTTTTTTATCTTACCGTTTTCTTGAAATTTACTGTCCAATCGTGAATTTGAAAGTATTTTCTTAGATTTATGAAAGACCTGACTTATTGCACTTAAAGACAATTCAGTTATTCAATTATTGAATTAGATTATGAAAATATTTTCATCTCATCCTTGCTAATGTCAATGTTTGAAAGAAAGTAATGAAAGTAACACGTTATGAATCACTTAAGTGTTTTTAACTGATTCATAACACGTGTTACTTTCATTAATAAACTAAATAATTTGACCAGTTAATGCCTCAGCAAAATTTTATTTGAAATTTAATATTTGTGGAGTTTTTATCATGTCCTTGACATTTAAGAAGAATTGATGTGCCATAATTAATCGATATCGGATTGAATTGAATTGAATCAAATCGTAATCGAACTAAACTCTTCCATCCATCCATCCATTTTCTTGACCGCTTTTCCTCACAAGGGTCACGGGAGGTGCTGGAGCCTATCCCAGCTGGCTTCGGGCAGTAGGCGGGGTACACCCTGAACCAATCGCAGGGCACACAGAGACAAACAACCATACTCACAATCACACCTATGGACAATTTGGAGTGTTCAATTAACCTCCCATGCATGTCTTTGGAATGTGGGAGGAAACTCTTGTAAATCGAAATCTAATTAATTGGGGAAATTATAATCGATACTATATCTATCTGTCTGTCTATCTATCTATCTATCTATCTATCTATCTATCTATCTATCTATCTATCTATCTATCTATCTATCTATCTATCTATCTATCTATCAATAGAGGAGTATATGCTGTATATTAGGGGGTGTAACAAAAACAAACAAAAAACGTTTTGAACTGAAAATTTAATCAGTTCATCGGATCATCTTTTATTGGAGAGATCTTAGAAGGAAATGGAAATGTTGGAATTTAGATGTTTCTGGGGTTGGTGAAAGATTCTGGTTGGTAACCCGGTGGGTAGTAGGTTATGTCTGGTCGGTGCTGGATTTCACTTTCCTTTCTTTTCTTTGATCCTTCTTTGGGTCTCCTGACAACCTCACGTCTCTAGCTGGATTCTGAAGTATTCGGTTTAGGTGAACGGTATGGGATTTTTAATAGGTTTTAGGTGAATTAATTAGTACACACTCACACACACCTGCACATGCACACACACACTTGCGCATGCACATACTCACGCACATGCAAAGAAAAAATAAGAGAGAGAGCAATGATGATGACATGTCGAATCGGTAAGATTACCAAATGAACAATACTAAACTCTCTCTCAAAAAAAAAAGGAAATGGCAGATTTACAGTAGAATTCATTCAAATATATGTAAGTTGACAACAAAATAAGTCATTGCATTATACTCTCAATCTGAGCTGTACTATATCAAATCGATTCGTAATCCCACTGTGTTGAACCAAATTGTTCCACTTTCATCGTTGAATCGTTTTGCCCCCCATATATCGAAACCCGTATCCAACCATCGTGGAGATGGAGATGTACAGGATATGCACACAATGTATATGTGTGTGTGTGTGTGTGTGTATATGTATATATATATATATATATATATATATATATATATATATATGAAACAACACAGTTAGTTGCTTCCTCCCTGAGTTAGGCACCATATTAAAATGTAATGTGATGTATTTATGGCATGTTGGTTAATATTTAATAAGAAACCCTTCTTGTTAGGAGCCTGGGCACTTTTCCAAGCTGTTAGTGACGGCAACCCAAATTAATCCGCTTTGTAACAAAGCAAATTCCCCCGTTGCTGACCGCTACTGACACACATAAGACAACACTCACACGCACACACACACACGTAGGCACACGCGCTGGGATAGCAGCGGTTTTAGCCTAATCAGAATGCATTCATGTGGGATTAGCTGCAGATAGCTTAAACTGTACAGGTCAGATTTTTGCCATAAACAGGGACTCAGACACAAATACAAACCAAGAGGATTTAGGTTTAGAAAAAAAATGCATACACAGGTTCTCGACTCAAAACATATGGAGTAATGAACATTTTTTGTATTTACTCCAGACCAGCAAATGCAATGAGTTTGAACTGCATTGTATTTGTTTGGGCACGCATTTTTCATTGACTTGTGAATGCAACAGAAGTAAAAAAATATTATTTAACATGTTGCATAGAGGCACGGTGGCTGACTGGTTAGCGCGTCTGCCTCCCAGTGCAGAGGACGTGAGATTGAGTCCGGGCTTCGGCCTTCCTGGGTGGAGTTTGCATGTTCTCCCCGTGCTTGCGTGGGTTTTCTCCGGGTACTCCGGTTTCCTCCCACATTCCAAAGACATGCATGGCAGGTTAATTGAACACTCTAAATTGTCCATAGGTGTGATTGTGAGTGTGGATGGTTGTTCGTCTCTGTGTGTCAGTTCTTCAGGGTGTACCCCGCCTACTGCCTGAAGACAGCTGGAATAGGCTCCAGTGACCCTTGTGAGGACAAGCGGTTAAGAAAATGGATGTTGCATAGAAAATGGAAGTTTTTGTAAATTCTAGTGGAAGAAAACATCAAATAAATAAAGAAAATAAAGAAAATATCAATACAACTTGTTATTTCAGCTAATGTTGTGGATCTTCAATTTTGTAATTCTTGTAGTACAGCAATCTCTCCATTGTGGGAGTAATGTTCCACATCCATTCACAATAGGTAAAAAATCTTGAATTATTCTTTTTAAATGAAATTAAATGTTATGTCACAAATAAAGTAGTCAAGTTTATTTGTATGGCCTTTATCACAAAAAAGGGCTTCAGACACCCACAATGCAGTACAATGGCCGTTCTGGAAATGACGTCACTTGCCAAATATTGCCGAACATATACATTGTGAAGCGCGTTACTATGGGTCTAATTAAGAACCTGGGTGGGTTGTGTTAAAAAAAACTAACCAAAGTATGCTTAAAATAGTTTTAGCCGTTACTACTCAAAAGATGGCTTGCCAAATTTACTTCAGAATTGCTCTTTAAATCTGAAATGTGTAAATTTATTTGAACATGCAATTTATTTGAACACACACATAAAAGCATTCAAGCCTCGCTCAGCCGTGCGAGTACGATTGTTTTAAGCTGTCTGACCACCGCCACCTACCCCCACTTGCCTATAAGGGTATTATGTTATCGTAGTCATTTTTTAAAAAGCACTCAATTGAGCCTCATTATTTTAGCAACTATCAAGTACATACAGTGTTCCTGCAGTGCTTTTTCAAATTAATGTGTGGGTGTAGTCTCTGAAGGGTTCAAATTTGTTGTGCAGGTAGCTTTGATCCCAATGATGGAGAAATAGAAAGCCCTAATGTGGAAAAATAAAAGAGTATGATGTGTCAGCGCACCTTGTAAAAGTCTTGTGGAAAACTACCAGCTTTGATATCTGTAATTCCTTGTTTAATACTCTTTATAACCCAATACCTAAACATTAATGGCAACGGATCCCAAAAGTCACAGTTCGGATCAGATCACGGATTTGTTCGTTTTTCGGATCAGCAAAAAAAAGAAGAAAAAAAGATAAATAGTTATTTGGCTTCATTTATTTTTTTAAACACTTTTGCCCATAAAAAAAAAAAACCTAATCTGAACGGCTATATTTTGACATTTTGAGTTTTCTTTTTTAATGGGCAAAAGTGTTTTATAAAATAAATTAAGATGATGTTCTATTTATCTTTTCTTTTTTTTTTTGTATAATAAAAATACCTCAAAGTGCCATTTAAGGCACATTCCCTTACTTTAAACATTACAAAGTAGCAAGTTGGTCCAGAATAGTGAAAAAGAAGGAAAGAAAGCAAGCCAAATAAAAGCTGTCACTCATTACCATTGCCAGCCCTTTTTCGCATTTTGCACTTCAGGGCCACCATACCAGCAAGGCAATCTTGCTCATGCTAACAGCTAGCTGCTAGCCACTAACATCGGAGATTTTTGTCGTACCAAACAATGACGGCGTAACTAACTAGCGTTTCTTTAGCGCCCTAAATTAGCGATTAAATATACTTTCTGGATGGCATTATGATACTGTTAGAAAATATGTAATTTTAATAAAAACTTCGGTAATCCAAGCGAAAACGTCGAAAAAGGGAAGTCATGCTAGAATGCTAGCTAGCCTTTATCATTAATTAATTTGCTCCCAAAACCGTATAAATATGTTCCATTTAAAATATTACCATGCACCCAAAGACATATTTATCCGTTTTTTTATGCTAGAGCATACAGAAGGCTTTGATGCAGCCTCTAAACTGAAGAGAACAGTTGAAGCAATGGTATTTATTACAAAAACGGCCAGTAGGTGGGAGCAGAGTATAAGAGATAAACCAGGGCTATGTTGCAAAAAGCTGTTTTCTCCACAGTTTTAAACAGATTTTTGAATAATGATGAAACTTAGCTATGTTCTAATGCTAATTGCTGCGAAACGAAAACAGATAGAAATACACTTTTTTTTCCTGATGAAAGAAGAGACTCTAATCTTTTTTGGGGTAGGTTCCATGTTTTGATAGCAACACTCATACGCACACACACACACGTAGGCACACGCGCTGGGATAGCAGCGGTTTTAGCCTAATCAGACTGCATTCATGTGGGATTAGCTGCAGATAGCTTAAACTGTACAGGTCAGATTTTTGCCATAAACAGGGACTCAGACACAAATACAAACCAAGAGGATTTAGGTTTTAGAAAAAAAATGCATACACAGGTTCTCGACTCAAAACATATGGAGTAATGAACATTTTTTGTATTTACTCCAGACCAGCAAATGCAATGAGTTTGAACTGCATTGTATTTGTTTGGGGACGCATTTTTCATTGACTTGTGAATGCAACAGAAGTAAAAAAATATTATTTAACATGTTGCATAGAGGCACGGTGGCTGACTGGTTAGCGCGTCTGCCTCCCAGTGCAGAGGACGTGAGATTGAGTCCGGGCTTCGGCCTTCCTGGGTGGAGTTTGCATGTTCTCCCCGTGCTTGCGTGGGTTTTCTCCGGGTACTCCGGTTTCCTCCCACATTCCAAAGACATGCATGGCAGGTTAATTGAACACTCTAAATTGTCCATAGGTGTGATTGTGAGTGTGGATGGTTGTTCATCTCTGTGTGCCAGTTCTTCAGGGTGTACCCCGCCTACTGCCTGAAGACAGCTGGAATAGGCTCCAGTGACCCTTGTGAGGACAAGCGGTTAAGAAAATATATATAATATATATAATATAATTTCACCCCAGTTCGCCAAAATGCTACCATACATACGATACGATACAATATACTTTTATTTTCCCCGTGGGGAACTTTTTCCTGGACTCCGTCCAACTGCAGTTTACAGTAAGGAAAAAACAACAGAATAGAAAGAGATAAAAATCAAAATTAAATAAGAAGTGCAGCAGTAGTTTACAGTAAGAAAAACAACAGAATAGAGAGAGCTAATTTAAATAAATAATACACACACACTCCTATATATATATATTGCACCACTTAGTTAATGTCGGTTATTAAGCAATTTGATGGATGTCGGCAGGGATGAGTTCTTGTAGCGGTTCAGCCTGGTTCTGGGGGCCCTGAATCTCCTGCCGGAAGGCAGTAGCTGGAACTCATGAGGCAGAATGTGAGTCGGGTCAGTAACAATTTTCTGTGCCAGTCTGGTGACGGACTGCTCATAAAGCATCTGTAGGGAAGGATGTTTCCTGACCCCCATGATCTTCATGGCAGTCCGCACCAGACCGGCAATCTGTGACCTTGACTGCACAGTCAGGTTGCCGTACCAGGCCGCAATGCCGTATCTGATAATACTTTCCAATGCAGCCCGGTAGAACAACAGCATGATCCTCTGCTCCACTCCATAGACCCTAAGTCTGCGTAGGAAGTAGAGACGCTGTTGGAGTTTGGAGCAGAGACTTCCAACGTGTACCCTCCAGCTGAGTGTGTTGTCAATGTGGACCCCCAAATACCTGTATGAACCCACCTGGCTGATGTGATTGCCTTTAATGACGACTGGCCCGTGGTCACCAACAGTTTTTGGATCAAATATCACCTCCTCTGTCTTCTCCACATTGAGCACAAGATGATTCCGGTCACACCACTGGACAAATTTCTCTATTTCTGAGAAATAGTCCAGTGGGCTACCGCCGGCCTGCAGCAAGCTGACGATAGCCGTGTCATCAGAGAACTTAATGATAAAGTTCTCAGGGTGTGATGTCACACAATCATTTGTGTACAATGTGAAGAGGACCGGGGAGCTGACGCAGCCTTGTGGGGCGCCTGTGCTTATCAATCTGGGTTCCGAGAGGGAGCTGTTGACCCTGACTTGCTGTGTGCGCTGTGTCAGGAAGGAGTGATACCACCTCGAGATGTACGGGTTCACATTCATCTCCTTCAGTTTACCCAAAAGCAGGTGTGGCTGCATTGTGTTGAACGCTGAGCTAAAGTCAACGAACAACACACGTGCATAAGCTTTAGGGACGTCCAGATGTTTGCTGACCAGATGTGTGATGCTGTTGATAGCATCGTCAGTGCCGCGACCCCGCTTGTAGGCAAACTAAAGGGAGTCTAAGTGCGCATCCACCTCCCCCCTGAGCCGAGTCACCATCAGCCTCTCGAAACACTTTCATAACAATGGAAGTTAGAGCCACAGGCCTGAAGTCTTACATACGACTTACGTGATCCACAGGGGTTTTCAACTTCTTCTGCTGATATTATAGCAGAGGTGGGCAAACTTGGTCCTCGAGGGCCGTAGTCCTGCAGGTTTTGGAGGGTTCCCTCTTCCAACACAAGCTGATTCCATGCAGGGTTCCCTCTTCCAACACAAGCTGATTCCAACCAACAGGATCGTTATCAGGCTTATGCAGAGCTTGCTGACGAGCTGATCATATATCAGCTGTGTTGGAGAAAGGAAACATGCAAAACATGCAGGACTTTGGCCCTCGAGGACCGAGTTTACCCACCCCTGTATTATAGTGAATGTGGACTGATCATGCTGCTTTTGTGTGAACGTGCCTCCCCCCTCCTTTTTGCGGATCATGCGCGAACCGAACCGTGAAGCCTGGTGATGAAAACACTCATGTTTTTATTCCCATACCTTCTATTTTTGCACACCCTCCAGGTGCTGATCTGTTCTCTAACTGCACAGAGGAGTGCAAGGCTCTGGGCCACTCGGATCGCTGCTGGATGCCAAGCTTCATGCCCACTGACGGCCGGCAGGGCCCCGACTACCGCAGCAACCTGCATGTGCCGGGTATGGACTCAGTTCCAGACACAGAGGTATTTCAAAGCTGTGAGCAAATGGCCGATAAGTCCTTCTCCACTTTTGGAAAGGAGACACCCGTCAGTCACCAATACAAATATCTTCACCATCACCTTCACCACAACCATCACCTCAACTACCACCATCATGGCACTCTAGGGAGGAAAGAGTTGGAACCATTTCTGCCTAGCTCCAACTCACCTTATACTGCAGTGTATATAAGTGAGTATCCGATTTTCTTTGTGTGGCCTGAGTGCCTGCCCTTTACTTTCTGATCTGGCCATCCAATTAAGGGAAAAGAGAATAATTCTAATTCAATTCTCTCCCTGAATTGGCTGGTGGAAATGAGCGTGAAATTAATTTCAGATCTGACCCATGTTCTGGCTTCCTGTCAAAGTGTATAACTAACTCCCTCTTCCTAAAGTATCTCTGTTATCTCCCATTGTAATGATATCGTCCTCCCACACCTCTCCAATACATCCTACATACAGTGCTGTCAGGCTGCTCTTGTCCTTTTAAAATGAAATATACCCCTGTATGGGAAAATGGCTGTGGTATTCGTTCACTATTGTCAGAAAGTCAGACGGGAAAAATTGCTGTTTAAAAAGTGTGGCAGAGTCTCATTGTCATTCAGTTGTCGTCTCTGCAGCTAACGGGGGGAAAATTATATATATATACATAAACATTTTAAGATGATTGAGGGAAGTGGAAAAAAAAGGTGGGCAAATGGCACATTTCCTATAGAATTCTAAACTCATTCAAAGGCCACAAAGAGATACAGCCTCAATCACTGCAATTTGGTGATAATGCTTAATTATAATTTTGTCAAGCAGCGACTGAAGAGCCCCACTCTCTCATCAGCAGACACAGCTAGCTGGAATTATCAAACTGTCAGAACCCCACTGCTTTCCCAGCGCTATCATTTAAAACCACAGCATGCTGTTAAGAACAACAGGGAAAATGTTTTCTTGTTTCCTTTTAATTAATGCTGCAGCCACAATCCATACCTTCCCCGCCATTTTTAATCTGTCATCAAATATGTATACATTTATTTAAAAAAAATATACTTTTTTTTTCCAACGGTGTGACTGCTGCTGGTGATAAGTGCATACAGTGCATCCTTTTCTATTCACGGTTCTTTTTTCACCTATTCCTGTTTTCTTGACAATTGCTAATGAAATACAGACACAGAGGGAAAAACGGAAAATACAATGCCAACATTAAACACGTTAACAGAATACTATTAAAACATTTTAAAATAAAGAAACAAAAGTAGGTTTCTAAAATTGCTAAAAGCAAAGTTTTTAACCTGGATTTAAAAGCATTTTAGCTTATTCCATTTTTGTGCAGCATAACAGCTAAATGCCGCTTCACCATGTTTGCTTTGAACACTAAGCTTCACTAATTAATTAAGTCAAGTCTGCAGACCTCAGAGGCCTACTGGGTTTATAGTCAACCAGCATTTATTTATCCATGAACCATATCATCCAGTGATTTGTAGACAAGGAGCAGAATTTTAAACTAAGTCTATTCTACAGCTTACTGGGAGCCAGTGTAAAACCTTTAGGACTGAAGTAGTATGTTCTGATCTCTTTGTTCTGGTTTGAAGCTGCAGCTGTTTGATGCTCTTTTGAGGGAGTCCGGTCAAAAGGCCGTTAATAATCAATAATCAATTTATTAGCATAGAAGATAAAAGCATACTAAGCAATTAAGTTGTCGTGGCACGTTTTGAAACCAAATATCTGTAAGACTTTTGTTTTAAGAATGAAATTGTAAGTAATAATAATAATAATAATAATAATAATAATGCTGTGGTACCTCGGAGTTTGAACATAATTCGTTCCTGCGAAGTGTTTAAAGTCCGAATTGTTCAACCTCTAACATATTTTTTCCAATAGGAAGTAATGTAAATGCAATTCATCCGTTCCCAAGCTACAAAAACTGAACTAACCCTAACCCTAAACTACGGGAACTGCAAGCAGGTTATGATCCAAGTTATGACCCGATTTAATGAATGCTTTTGTGCCGCAAATAATATATTTTCTTTTCTTTTTTTAAACACAAAAAACACGTTAACACCACTGTTAGAACAACACCTACTTACACTTTAACATGAAATGATGATGTCAAAAGGCTAGAAGACAACCATTTGTTGAAAATAAAAAAATCCCCACTGGCAAACAGTAATAAGCTACAGTTTTTTTTAGGAAGTATAACAGTGAATAGCACAGCGGGGAGATTAATGCAAAGTGTCCTGTGCTTCAACTCCATGTCATAAAATTAGATGTGCATTTCTACCTTTTAAATTGTTTATATGTTACAATTTGATGCATATTGTGTACTGCAAAGGGCTCTATTTATCACCACATTACTCACGAACACTGCTACTCATTTCCCTCTCTAAAGTAGATCACGGAAGCCCTTATGCAAATGAGTGTGGTGGTGGCAGAGTGGGTGGTTAAGAGGCAACAGCAGAGTGGGGAGGGGGAAGGTGCAGGGAGGCAAGAAGAGGAGTGGAGGAAGGGATAGAATGATGATAACAAGAGCATGAATCCCTCCAATCTGATCGAGTCAGTGATACACAAACTCTTTTGGGAGATGAAGGCCTAGGCCTGGTTTTGGCCAAGGGTGGGGTAAGCAGGATGAGAGGGCAGGATGATAGCCAGAGCTTGGAGATTACAATCATGAAACTCAGACAACTTGGAGAGTGGGAGAGACTTTTTCAACTTGGTTTGAGCTGAGCATTCTTTTGTTGGCTTCCTAAATAAATTGGCCATGCAATATTCACCAGCCACTCTAACCTTAACAGAGACTGCCGCCACCCCCACCCGCACCCCCCAAAATCCCCCCACCCCCCTTGCCAACACCATTCACATCACGTAGTTGCACACTTATTATCCATGAACCATTTCACAAGAATTGAGCTGAGGATCGTGGAATGTGAGACATCCTATTGCACGTGGCCTATTTGAATGAGGCCATTTTTATTTCTGTTTTGTTTTCCTTCATCTAACTCAGACTAACTTTACAGACATCACCCACACACACCAAGTTTATGACAGTTTTGGAATTTTCATTTTAGTTCGTTTTTTTTACATTTTGAGTTTTGTTTTTTAAATTTAATTAGTTTTAATTAGTTTTCAGTGTGGTTCTGTTAGTTTATATTCATTTTAGTTTATTTTTTAATGCTTAATTTTAGTTTAGTTTTAGTTAGTTTCAATATGAGTTTATTTTTATGTGTATTATTTGTGTACAATATTTGAAATAAATCAACTTAAAATCACATTTAAAATCATCCCTATTAAATTAATTACCAAAGACTAAAATGAAGGACATTTTTGCTATAATTATAGTTAGTTTAGTTAATTTTGTAAACATAAAATGTAGGTTTTTTTTTTTAAGTATTTTAGTTTTTATTTCATTTCGTTAACGAAATTGTTTGTTTTTGTTTAGTTTTTTCAGTTAGTTTTTGTTTACTAAAATAACCTTGCCACACACTCACACTAGCACAAAGCTAATCAGAACTTGTGTTTTTCTTTGCTTCTTCCAGAAAGGAAAAGGGTTTACTAGTTCCTTTCGTATCGACATTCCGGAGACTGCATGAATTTGCACAATCATCCCCCAACAATGAAGACTATCCTCTCCAAGAAATACACACACACACATGCACGCAAAATGAGGATAGTAAACACCCTCATCCCTTTCTGGAGCGAAGGCTTCAGGCTTCAGTCCACCCGACGTGGAGGGGGGAAGTGTGGAACAAATGGCTGCAGGCAGGTAGATGAATGGTCTTACTGGGAAGACCTCATTGTCTCAGCAGGACTGAGAAACTGAAAATAAACAAAGGATTAACTGATGGCTACCGTGGAGAGATGAAAATTGAACTTTGATGTATTTCTTTCCATTTTGTGTGAGCCTGTTTACAGCACTGATGTATATCTTTGAGGAAACCTAAAGCAGACACAAGGACAGTCACCACTGAGCCCTTTAGGCGACTCTACTTACACACGCCAAACTGTACAGGAGATTCCTTGTGCATTTTGAAATGTTTTCAATTTTTCTATTCAGTTTTTGTGGTCAGGCATCGCTGTTCCAATCGGCTTCAACTTTGTTGGAAAAAGTTGGAGATAGAACATTCTCTTTTTTCATGTTTTCATCAAGTTGTTTCTTCTTTTTTATATTTCTTTGGGTTTGTTTTCCACCAGCTGACTTTTGAGTGTGGACACTAATAAGGACACATGATTTAGATTTAGGTTTTCACTACCACAGTGTTCTTGAGGCATCAAGTAGTTTCTATCATGTGTGACAAGTCTTTACTGTACTTTCAAGCTCAATATAAACCTATATATAAATTTGTATTTACTTGTTATGGAAGCGTGTTATCTGTTTTCTGGGTTCCAAATTCAGCGTTTCATTTTTTAAAATCTTTTTTTTAAGTGCCCCTGCTGAAGGCTTGTACATCTCAGAGAGAGACGAGAGTGACTGAATGGCCTTAGCAAATGTAAAACATCTTTGACATGTTTCAGAACGTGTTTTCACTTTTACATAATGATTTTTTTTTAAATGTATAAAAAGGAGGTGATAGTTTAAATTAAAATTCTGCGTAATTCTGTGTCATTGTAATCAGAACATAGCAATAGGTTATTTTATAAAGTTACAGGATGCTAAATGTTTTCTACACAATACAGTTGGATCCATTAAACACATTTCTGTTTTTACAACACACATCACAACCACAAGAACACCAATATGCCAACAATAAACTGAAAAATTATTTTAAAAAATGGTCTCATGTATTTATATTTAACATGCTCATTACTCAGAGCAAAGAGTAACATTGTGTGTTAACTGACAAAATGAAGTGTAGGTTCCATACTATCATTTTCTTTTATGTTCTATGACGTACTATAGATAGTATTCACTGATGTCAAAGGATCGCGAGTCCGCCCCTCATGGTGGGTCAACTTTTCAGCGGACTCAGCTCTGTTTCTATTGTGTTTACACCGAAAGTTCTTTTGTTATTGACGAATGTCACCCCCAGCTTCCTCGTTACTTGTGTAAGCAAGACGTATGCAGAAGATTTAGTTCAACACTCCTTGCAGCGGTACACGTTGATTAGTGGAATCGATTGGATTAGAAACATTTGCCGATGTTACTGCCCGGACTGGACTACATGGCAAGGTATGCTCTAAGGTAGGATGGCTGTCAAAACACTGACATTTTTGCATCTTCTGTACTTTCAGCTTTTATTGGTTGCTATGTGCATTTATCATTTGTAAATTCGAGGTAAAGAATCTCGGGTTATTTTTAAACCAAATTAGCTAGTTCCCCGACCGCACTAGCTACTAGCGCCAGCATGGTACAACAACAACAACATTGTTGATTCAACACTTATTTCCGTACACTTTAACAACAATTTCAACTTTTTGGCTGATGGGAAAGGAAAATATGAGACCTTAAGCAAGGTATTTGGAGAGATCTCAAAATCGAACATCTTGACTACCAGATCTATTTATAGCCAGAGCTAGGCACGGCTAGCACATATATCACGATTGCATTATGGTAAAAGCATTTTCACCATCTTACAATGATATTTAATCAAAATGGTCAAAACGCATTTTGTTAGAGTTTGTCTGTTAGAAATCCTTTCGATTTATCTTTGCAATTCCGGACACTTCTTTGTCCGTTCCCATTCGACATTCCCTGAACCCGTGAATGGCACACAATGTGGGCAAACGACGTCATGTGAATACTATCTATAGACTGCATAAATATAAATAAACTAATTTAAAGGGATACTTTACTAATTTTCCAATTTTCAGTAGTAAAAAGTTACTATTTTCATGATAGACAAAATATTAATCTTTTACTGCTGAAGATTGCAGAATTTGTAAATTATCCCTTAAAAAAAAAAAAACATGTTACCACAACCAGATTAGTGTTCAAGATCCCTGATGGCAATTCTGCAAAAAGTCACAAGATCAGGATATAAGATGTTTTTTGTTTTGTTTTTGTTTTTTCATTTTAGCATGGTGTATTTAAATTGCAACACAAAAAAGTAATCTGTATGGTGTCACTTGCTGGGTGCATCTATAGCCCTTTTGATTATTTTTATCATCCTTGCATACCATAAAAATATAAATATATTTATGGTCTTTTTTGTACATTGTTACCTTTATTTCAAGCAGAAAACAATCATTGCGGATGACGAGAGATTTTCAGATGCTTAATCCAACTTTAAATGAACGGTGGTGATTATTATACGAAACATGATAATAGGAAGCGTGACCTCAATAGATTCAGTATGTTACTGCAATTTACAAATCAAGAAAGAAAATCTGCTTTAGCATCCTGCGCTGTCTCCTCTGTCATGTTGACACACTCCATAATCCTCTCATTCCTTTTTACAACAGTTGTGTGGATTTAGGTGATCTTGTGTTTTTATCTCAAATGGATGTCGCGCTGGTAGATTATGGTATTAACAGATAGTGATGAACTCATCGTGTGTGTAATATCAGACAGAAAGCTCTAAGGCCTGGGACACCAACATGCTACCCATGGGCACCAGGTATTCCCCAAGGACTACATGAGTAGCTTGTTCTAACAAAAGCTCACCAGTGATGGGACATCACATGTGATTTCCAGGGAACATTGTAGAAGTGATCATTTGAAAAGGTAAACTTGCAGAGAATTTTAGAAGAAAAAAAAGTGTTACCTTATTTTTCAGACAAATAGTCGCATTTAAAATTTAAAAAAATTCTCAAAAATCGACAGTGCGCCTTGTAATCTATGGAGGACCAAAGTGCCACATTTAAATAAATGAATACACCATTAAATAATTAAATAATTGTGTCATGAATTAATTGAATGTGTCATTTATTAAATTACCTCTGATTACATATCAATATATATATAATTATTTCTGTAGTTAATTACTTATTTCATGGTTCTGTGTTGCAGCGTTTCATGAATTTATATTATCTGTCAAACTTTTCCATCAAAGTTAGCGGGCGGGGCAAAAGCCTGATTCACTCAAATCTTGTCTTTTTTTTTTCTTTTCTTTCTGGAGAGCTCAGTATTGATCATTCGGTAATTTTACCGATTTGACATGTCATCATCATTGCTCTCCTTTTCTTTTTTTAATTATTTTTATTTTTTATATATATATATATATTTTTTTTTTGTATGTGGGTGAATATGTGTATGTGCGTGCGTGCGTGCATTCATTAGTTCACCTCACTCAAATCTTGTCTAATCTATTGCTTCGGCCTGAAGGGGTTGGAAACATGGCGGCTAAAGTGCTGGAATTTTTTGGGGGCTGGTATCCTATGATAGATTGTTCGAAGCTTGTTACATTTAATTAATGACACATTTATTTAATTATTGTATATAATTATTTAATGGTGTATTCATTTATTTAATTTTGGCACTTTTAGTCCTCTATAGTAATTTGGGGCACTGTATGTATTGATAGATGTTGATTTTTCAGGTCGCTGTCTTATTAATTTAAATTCTTTCCTATAACGTTTGCATTCTAATCTGCATCTAATTCGCTAGCAGCCGTCCACCCTTGTGCCCCGCACTTTCACCCTTATGCAAGTGTGGAGGGTGTACTAGTTCTCCAAGTGAATTGTGTTTAATTCGTGCTTAAGTGAATTGCCCAAAATTCATCCCGGGAAAATAAAATAGCGGGAAAATAAAATAGCGGGAAAATGATGGCGTTCGATGTTAATTCCTTTGCCTGAGCCAAGGAAATGTATTTTCAAGTGTAAGTATCAAACCATCATTCATTTTATCTGTGTAATTTTAATCGAAGTTTAACGTTGCCTACATGTCTTGCGCTAGTGAAGTTGCCGTACTTAGCGACCTTGTTCGCATGCGCCGCAAGTCCTAACAAACGCAAGCTTGTTACAATGTGGGACTGCGAGGTAAACGGCACAACCAGCTTCTAATAGCTGCCAGAACCACGTTATAAAGGTTGAATAATGGTGACTGCATTGTTTTTTACAGCCGTTGAACTGTCAACCAAGATAGCATTTGGCACTAGCCAAAGTAATAACACAACCACCGGTCACCAGATCCCTTCCTCTGCTCAAAGTAACCCTGTGGAAATGCATGGCGAACAAAATCAAGTTAGACACATGGTGCTACCTGATATTTCATGTCCGGTCTGAACCTAGCATAATAGCGCTAAATCTATCAAGTAAACATACTGTACAATTCTTCACGAAGATTATGCACTTTATAACCCGGTGCCCCTTATGTATGATGATGCCTTAAAAATGACCCATTCATTGATACTACGCATAATAATACGGTGCACCTACTGGTCTGTGAAATACGGTAGATATTAATATTTATCTTTTTTCCTATCTTGTTAAATCCTTGTTAATATTTTTCATGACAAAATAATCATCAAACATCATCAGTCTTCACATAATTGAATAGCATGAATTATTAATAACAGGTTTAAAGGCTGCAATTGGCTGGGGACCGGTCCAGGATGTAACCAGATTCTCACAGGAAGTCACCCACGACCCAAATGAAGATAAGCGGTATGAGAAATGGATTTACAGATCTAATTAAAGGTAATTTGAGCAATTTGTTATGTGTAGAAGTGTGGATGAAACTGGTAGCCCTTCACATTAATGAGTATAAAAAAGTATCTCTCAACAAGGTTGGTAATCCCAAATCATCTCTAGTCTAATTTTACTGTCAATTGTGAATATTTAATGGATAAGTACAACATTTTTAAAACTATTGTTAAAAACAACATTATAAATATTACAGAAAAATACAGACATAACAACCTCTTCACTATTTCAACTTCATTTGTACAAATCCCATTTTTAGCTTGTAATATTTGGAAAATAGCAAAAAAACTGCAATGTGAACCAGCAGCCCGAGCCTTTTGTCACTGCATAATGAGGGCAGAGCTATCAGAGCTGCACCATTTTAGATTGAGGACAAAAGTTGTACAGAGAGCAAATGCAGTATAATCATATCGTTCTTTTCTTTTGAAATAGAAGCTATTATGTTTGACCTCCACTTGACACTAATATCTGTCACAAGTCAAAAAGTTTTCATTTATGCAATGGAGTCGCCATATAACACTAACGATTAGCAGAATCAGGACGATAGTTTAAGAGCAGAAGCAATAAATATGGAAGGCTTGATGGCCTTGATGGGGGCGGCGGGTTCCTGTGATAGTTTCAAAGTCACTTTCGGCACAAAGGCAAAGCAGATTAAAGGAGGTAACTTTCATGTCAGAGTGCTCCTCTGCCAATGCTGCTGGACATCACACCATAAAAAAGAAGCAGTGCCTGAATTCCCTACAGATCAGTAGCTGTGGAAATAACTGCAGGCAAGAGTGTGAATCGTGAGCGTGAAGGTTGATTATGGGTTACTCAGATGTGGATGAATGAATCTTGGACTCTGAGTAAAACTTATAATAAAGACAGAAGAGTGTGACGAGGAACCTTTGTGGCTTGCATTATCAAAATCCATGACGGCCATGTCTAAAATGTGCTTTTTGCTGATGAGCATCATCTGACAAATCTCTTTTTTCCCCCCTAATCGTTTTACCAATTCACAAGATTTGAGGATTAATTAGACATTTTTTGCCTTTTGGAGATATTCTTTTATATGTTTGTTAGGGATGGGAATTGATACGATTTTTACGATTCCGTTTTCGATTCTGCTTAACAATTCGATTCTTTATCGATTCTCTTATCAATTTTTTTTTTGGAAAAAAGATGAATAAACATAGATAAGCATGCACTTTTTTGTGTCTTAGTTGTATCTGTATACAAGAGACATGTTTAAAAGTAACATGGCCTGACAAACCCAACAGTGAAGTTTTAAGGTCCACATTTGAGGACTCCTCAATGGGGTGCAATGAGGTTCCCAGAAAAAGAAGAAAAGAAAGAAGAAAAGAAAGAAAAAAGATTTGAAAATAAACACATTTAAAAAATTTTTTTTAATAATCTTTTGTAGAAATTTACAAAATACAACCTAGATTATTTTATGACAATAATGTCCAACACTAAAATTAACTCCGAACACTCAAAAGCTCCTCCTCTCTGTCTCAGTCAAAACAGACGCAGCCAGTAGACTGGTGTGTGGTCTCGTGAACAGATTCAGAATGTATGGAAATAGCGAGTGTTGCTTTTAAATCATGGTTCGTTCTGTACGTCTTTGCACGTTTTGCAACCTTGAATGAACCCTGATGGGAAAAAAAAGAACTCTCGCGGGCCGTGGTGTTTACCTTCGCAAGCCGGCGCTGTTTAGTGAGATACGTGATTTTACATTAACAGTTGCTAAAGCCTCGTTTCCACCGACCGTATCTACCCTACTCTACTCTACTCTACTCTACTCTACTCTACTCTGCAAAAGCCTCGTCTCCACCAACAAATCTACCCGGCTCTACTCTACTCTACTCGCTTTTTCTGGTACCTGCTCCATTGCGGTTCTAAAAAAAAGTAGCCCAGTTCCAGAACGTGACTTATTTTGGAGGCTAATTATTTGTTCGAGACATGTCGTCATCAATGTGCAGCTGCGCAAACCACCACCCTGGGAAAACAGCTGCCATTATACGATGAAGAGAGGGCAACAATGGCTTCCAAACAGATTAATGCTTGGACTTTTGAGGAGGAGCAAACCTTTTTAACATTATTGAATGCAGCCTTCTGGTTGCTGCAATATTCATTCGATGTCTTCAGGCTGAAATAAACAGGCACAAACTATTGTTTGCGCTCTCCGTTGTTTTTGCCTGTGTGTGCAGTGCACGCTAGCTGTGGTCGCTTTAGCATGACATCACTGGCAAGGTGAGGAGAGGCTCCCGGGTAGTGGCCATGGCAGTAGAGACGCACTGCTTTTTGGTGTAGAGCCAAGTAGAGCAGAGCAGAGTAGAGTAGGATAGGGTAGATACCGTCGGTGGAAAGGAGGCTTAACGGCAGGTTTCACATAAAGGCAAACTGGCGCTAATATAGTTACTACCAGTACCTGGAGTGTTGATAGGAGAGAGTTGCTGCTGGGTTGATCCCACCGGGACTCCGGAGCGCTCCCAAACAAGACAGACAGTCATCGCATGCTTCGGGTGCAAATGCGTTTGCATAGTGGCAGTGTTTCCTCCCTTAGACGAAATATCCAATTTGCAAACATTGCAAGTTGGCCTGTTGTTAGCTTTTCTTGAAAGATGTCAACAAACTTTCGAGCGTGGCGCCATGTTTGTTGCTCGGCGCGCATGGAAATGTTGCGCGACTCGCACGTGTGGTGACGTCATTGTCCCACACGGAACCGATAAGGGAACCGTTAGCAAAAACGGCAAACGATGCCAAGGAATTGAAACATTGAGAGCCGGTTCTCAACAAGAACCCGTTTTCGATTCTCATCCCTAATGTTTGTTATTATGTTATGCTTGGTTCTGAGTTGAGTAGCATACAGGAGCCAAAACCATGCCCGCCCAACGAGATGCTTGTGCTCCCCATAGAAATCCAGACATTAGCGTCCCAAAATAGGCGTTAATGGGCGTTAGCAAAGCCATTTTGGCAGCAGAGAAAACACGTCTTTGAGTAAACGGCAAACGCCACACTTTAACAACGATTGACAGCTGTTGAGGACAAGCTGCCACAACGAGAAGAAGCAAAAAAAGGATCGAGCATGCTCCAGGTGAAGGCATTTAATATTTTCAATTTGATGTTTTACTGTTTTTGAGTTTACTTATAGGCATATCAATGTGATATAATCATGAGTGTTTAAAATAATACAGTGGAGTAATGATTTTGTGAACTTTATTTTATCCTCTCACCCTCAAAGCTATTGAAGATAGGAATGTGCATGATGTTATTTAGAGCCTTTTGGCATTGGAGTCTAAAAGTCTGGTGTTAGATCCTAATTGCATTTGTTCCCCCAGTCAAGAAGGGGAACTGTATGTAAATGTCTGTTTACTAATAAGATTACACCTTTGGCCAACCTGGAATCAACATGTCTGTATGTAAACGTCTGCTTACTAACAACATTACACATTTGGTCACTAGGAGATGACATGTCTGCCCTTTGTTCAATCAAGAGCCGGGAGGAGGAACCTTTTATCTTTTTTGTATAAATGAGTCGATGTTCTGTAAATTGACACACACTTGGGGGGATCCACGTTGCATTCTGATGTGGTTGTCCTGACTGTGTCTTTAGAGGCCTCTAAATAAACTCTTGCAAGAAAACTTCTTCATCAGATCCTGAATACAATTATTTTGGACACGCAAAGATTACACTTAAAATAGTAATCAAAATATTCCTTCAAAATGGTGACGCTGACGTGGACTTATTGAGACGTTTTTCAACAGCTGTGATTGATCCTGAACACCGGATTTCTAAAGCGCAAAAATATTAACAAGGTGAGTGGACATTTTATCCACGTAGAGAAATTCTGGTTGTTTAGGATCAATACAGTTGCATTTCGTCTGTGCTAGGTTGTATTTGGGATCTGTGAACAAGTTAGGGGGATTGTAGTAGTATTTCTTACGGTGGGACGGAAATTCCTCGATTTTGAAAATTACTACGACATTGAACCATGCATGGGAGTTTTTTCCGCGGTGGAATAGGTTGTGTTTTTTATTTTTTCGTATGAATAAGCCGTCAGTATATAAACTACTGGGAGTGCGGAGTGGATTAGCCGCCTGTGTGGTAACAAGGTGTGTGCTGTGTGGAATTACTAAACCGAGGGACATAATTCCTCGGTGTGTGTGTGTTGTGTTGAATAAGAAGCCGGGAAAATATTAAGACGCGCATAGGAATGCCCCATGTTTACGGAAGTGACGTCAAGTCGGAGCGCTTCGCCGTTTAAAACGGCATAAGACATTGAGTACCACGGGGGAATAGGCTGTTGTGGTTGTTGTGGTGTTATAAGCCGCTAGTGGTGATCGCACTATGTGTGTGCTGATGTGTGTTGTGATATAAGCAGCTCGCGTTGATCACGCGTAGTGATGCTGAATTAAACGCCCGTATGTCGCGTAGTTCGCTACGGTGCCGTGGAGTGATATTAAAAGCATGCCGTTTTTTCGGTTCAGAGCTGTGTGTTATAAGCCGCCCGTGAAGATCCAGATATATTTGTTGAAGTCGCGCAAAAGGTATTTAATATCTGTTTCGTTTTCGTCTTGTTTGTGTTTGTCTGAAAAAAAAAAGAAAAATATTTTTTTGGGGGGATTAATGAGAATACTTTTGATCTGTTATATCGTAGTATAGTAAGTGAGACGTCACTGACTTTATAAATATTAAAAACGACTAATTACTACATATTATGGACGGAAAAATTCGACCGTAACTAAGGAGGTTCGATTTGCATAAACTTCCGGTCGAGAGTCAGAATTGGTCGCTAAGCGAACAGTGAGTTCATGATGCTGGACGCATTTCCACCACGGCGTCAACGTAAGTATGAAACTCTTTTAAATGTATGAATGCGCACGAATTGTGATAGTGGTTGGTTCTCACCGTTGTAAAATGTGGTGTGTTTGTGGAACTTGATTGTGTAAACAGCGCCAGACGCTGATTACCTCCGTGAAAAACACTTCTATAAGTTTCTTCGAATGGAAGAAAAGTTAGACGGTGTGGGGTCGTGAGCCAAATGTTGGTTTGTGCTAGAATGTTAGCGTTGGATAGCTCTGTGAAAGTTGCGCGGATGGCGGTGTTAAGTGATTTTGAGAATGAGGAAACTGATGCTAAGCTAGCGGCTCTGCCAGCGTACGAGTTTTGCACAGGAGATGAGTTTTTGGTAAGATGCTACCGTGCGAATCTGTTTTTAAGGCTAAGGATGAGTTAGCTGCGGGCAGCCGCATCTGTTAAGAAATTGGAACATAAATTGGATGAAGTGTTGACTGTGAAAGATGACCCGGGGGGAAATTTTGAACCAAGCGAGAGCTCTTGGCTTAGAAATGAATTGTTGAGTGAACGCGTTTGTTTGTTAAGCTCCATGGTGTGTTGTGGCCACGCGGTTTTTCGTTGGTTGTCTTACAATGTGCGCGACGTGTCTGTGTCGCAGCCGTAACGTTGCGATGGATTGTGCGCGAATAAGTCGACATTTGAGCTATAAATACGTGGTGAAGTTATTATTAGACGAATAAACTGTGTATTTTACAAATGAGTGCGCACTTCGGAGAGGTTTGTGTTCGTCTGTGGTTCAACAACTGAGACGCCACTGAATTAAGTTGAGGAGTTTGTGTTGTGTGTGAGTGTTTGTTGAGCCCAGTTGGTGAAATGTTTGGTGCATGTGTGGATTGTGTGATTTTTTCCTTGTTTGTGTGCCTGCAGGGAGTTTGTGACTGTTTGTGTGACTCTGACAATGGGAAAGGTGTGTTGTGTGATGTTCTAGCGAGATTTTAGAAATCAAAATGGCCGTTTGGTCTGTTTCTCCTCACTGCCTTTGTGGAGATGAGAAAAGTGCAGAAGTTAAGTGAATGGAAGTGTAAGTTTGTTTGAGACAGTGATTTTTAAGTGTAGGAAAGAAAGAAAAGACGGGTGGAAAGTAATTTTTTCCCTCCAAAATCCTTTGTCCTCAAAAAAGGGTGAAAAAGAATGGTAAGCAGGAAATCTGCATATTTTGAAAGTAGGGGAGAATTCTGCCTTTGTCTGTGACAATTTTTAAAGCTCTTCCCCCCACGCTTGATTAGGGACTAAAGATCTGTGAGGATGGGGGCCGTGAGCTGCTGTTTTAAGAAGGTGGTGATTTGTACTGTTGTCTGTTAAAATTAAATTAAACTAAATAAAAAGGACAGGGGGTGTGATAAGTTTAGTCCTCTCTCCCATTGTCTCCACTTGGGATACTTGTAGTCTGTTGTGTGTGTGAATAGCAGGGGTCTTCTAATGCTAATCTGTTAAAATCAAATTGGTCCTGTTATGCGGAAGGATATAGAGGTCTAGGTGTTAACTACAGGCCACTATCATATTATTTTTAACTCTTTCACTGCCAGACGTTTTCAGAAACGGGTTGTCCCCACTGCCAGCCGATTTAAGCATTTTGAGTGATCTTTCAAGGTCCACAGAAAAGATTGGACTCTCGGCTTTCATCAGAAAAAAAAAGTTTGTTTCTACCTTATTCCGTTCTTCAGTAATCAACAATAGAAAATGGTTACTTTCACCGAAATTCTCTCTTTTGAAACAAAAAACGGAGAAAAAGAGCTTTTTGTGAAACTATGTTATTTCATGCACTCTAGTGAATTGTACACTTCTTTTTGTCCATGAATGATGCCACAAACACCTAAATAGTGCTTTACTTCTGTAAAACGCTTTCACCAGTAATGAAAAAGTGTTTTTTGATTGCAAAATACGTTTATTTCCATTCAACAGTGTAACAATTTGACAAAACAATTTCGCAAACTATTTACAAATGTGTGCAACTGTGGTACTACTTACAATTATGTGGATGTTTCAAATACAGTTTTTCCTTTTGTAACGCTCTCCTGCGTGCTAGGAGACGCCAGGACTCGCACAACAGTTTACTTTCACTTTCACATTGGTCCGTTTTGCGTGCAAACGTTACACTTTCTTGACGGCCTTTTTTTCCAGGGAATAAAAAGCAAGTAGCAGACTGTACACACTTCCTCCGATGAATATGCATTGGACTCGGGGCACTCTCCGTCGTCCGATCGAACGTCCGCCTGTGCGTGCTCGGTTGTGTTCCGCATTACGACACCGTCATAGCCGCCGCGTCAGCGGTTCCAATTTCGCCGTCAAGCTCGGATTCACCTTCATCATCATCGAGGATGATCACCGTCGTCATCAATGTACTATTTTAGCGTTGGTCGATGCCTTTCGTCTTGTAAGTGTAGAGCTGCTTGCAAACGCTCGCCATTGCACGTTCCCTCCTCCATCTAGCTCCATCTAACGTCTTCAACTGCCGCGTCAATGCTTCTCAACCACGGAGTCACCACCCTCATCTTCATCATCGATGATGATCATCGTCGTCAACAATGTGCTTTTTCAGCGATGCTTTTGGTCTTTGAAAAAAACGTCTCGGGCGTGAGCTCCTCGCGACCGGCCGCCATTTTTCCTTTGTCTTCCATTCTCATCTCCTGCTCGACGCTCTAGCTCCGCCTCTACTGACGCCCACCCGATCTTGTCAAAAGAGAGTCATCGCTGCCCTCTAGGGGCCAAAAATAGTCATTAGGCACAACAGACAGACTTGAAACTTTCACCAGACATGCGGAAGGGTTTCCTCTACCCGTTTCAAAAAAAAAATAAAAAATCATTGGATGACGTCTTTTGACGTCATTGGCAGTGAAGCGTAGGTTTTTACTTGACGTCTTTAAACGTCAGTGGCAGTGAAAGAGTTAAAATCAGATCTGGTTTTTTTTTTATATATAGTTGAATAAGTAATAAAACCAAATTTTAATTGAAATAGACTTTTCATTTTATATTTCCCCTGCATCTCTGATAACTTATTCGTAGGTGTGAAAATGATTTAACCTTTGTCTTTATCTGAGTCCCATTCTAGAAGTCTGGAAAGGACTTCCATCCAAGTGGCCAGGGTGACTGACAGCTGTCACATTTTCTTAAATTTGAGGTAACACGTAATGAAGATGTCTATGGTAGACATATGCGTAAATATAGTACTACTACTTGCTATAGTGTAGTGATCAAATTCAAATAAAACCACAAAATAAATAAATGAATAAATTAAAAATAGTTTGAAAAACAAAAGATTTTGGGGGAATTTTTTATTTATTTTTTCTTGGAAATTGAATGACAACAAGCAGTGTTCTCTTGCTATGATCTCATCTCCCTCTGTCTGTTCCGAGTGTATAAATGTTTCAAGCAGGTTCAATCTTTGACTGAAAGGTGTTTCACTTGGGTGACTCAACCAAAAAGTGCTGGAAATGGAATGAACAGCATTCTCCTGCTATGCTTGATGTTCAGAGTGGACGGCGAACTGAACAATGGTCACTTTCGGGGGGGAAGTGACCACACGGACTGCGAAAAGGATGGTACACTGTAAATCCGCTCGTCCTGTGAATGTTCAATGACTCTTATGCATTGTTTGAGCATAATGTCCAGCAACTTTTTGAGCAGACAGGATTATCATCGATTCTGCCATGATGAACTTTTCCTGAGAACTCCAGTACACAAAGCCCAGTGCCCGCTTTGAACTTTGCCCTGCATAAACTGCTATCGACAAGGACAGGAAGGAATATGAACTCCGGTTGTGGACTCAAAAGTTCTGGAATCATCTGAGTTTGGTGCCTGAGGTCGTATGTTGTATTCTGTTTGTAGACATTTGCACTCTGTACTATGTCAGAAAGGAGATGTGATCTATAGCAACGCAGTTTCGGAAATTGAGAACAGCTTATGTGAATTAGGGAAGTATAAAATTTATTCTAATCTTTAAATACTATATTTTCCGTTGTTTGATGCTTGTTGAATTTGGCCTTCTATTTTTTTTCCCATTTCTCTTTTATAACTTTGGCTTCTCAGAGTGGACTCAGATATGGAACACTTACGGCGAATTTGCTGGTTAAATTTTTAATTTTGATTAAGCTCAACAGCACTGATCTTTGGATTCCACGGGGAATGCACAAAGGCAAAGTTCCCTGCTGTGTTTTTACTAACCCCCACTACTCTGTAGAAGAGGTCAGGTTAGGTAGCATTTTAAGAATACTTTTTGGTTGGTTTAAAGTAGGGATTTTGTTTTGTTTTTCTGATTATAACTCGTTTCTTTTACTAGTTGAGATGGCAGATATTTGGAAGATTTGTGACCTGCAATAGATTAATGGGGTTGTTTAAAAAAAAAAAAAAATAATAATTCTTCTCTTCCTGACCCTAAAAGTCCTCCGCTGCAGTATCTTAATTTACATCTGCTTGAGTTGTTTTTCTCACTTTAAGTTACCTGAACAGGATTCAAATTTACATTACAAACTCTTGCCTCAAAGGCTTTTGTTTTTATGGCTCATGGCTAGCTCAGCTGGAGATCTTTTTATAGTTCTGGTGTTGGCCAAATTGTCACAATTTGGTTGTTTTTTAATCTACAGGACACAAGGTGTCTGTTTTTCCTCTTTGAAGCAGCAATTTGGAAGCGGCTGCAGTTTTCACATTCAGGTCTGAAATGATCAAAATTGATCTTTATCAGATGGGGGAATGATTGGTCTGTCTGAGTTTGTTGAAAAGGAAGTCTGATGTGAGAATGATTGGTCTGTCTGTGTATCAAAAGGAAGTCTGATGTGAGAATGAAGTTTGGTGTGAGGAATTTACAGGCAGCGAATGGAGAGGATGGGAGTTGGAAAGTAAGTTCTACAAAGATGACAAAAGACGACCCTTATAGCAGAAATACGGTAAGTATGTTCCATTTCAGAAACGATTGAAAAGTATAATTTCTAGAGCCCATGGAATATGCCATTTAGGTGTGGAAGGAACATTGACACACCTGGGTGACATTTTTTCATGAGACAAGTTGTTAAAAATGAACTGCAGTGTTTATTTAAGGTATAAGTATAAATCTCTTCTCAGACTGTTCATGGCCCGGCCGGACATGAATAGTTCTGAGTTAAGATGATGTTGTTTTTAAATGATTTACACTGCTATAATAAGAAACCAGCGTTAAAAATACAGAAATTTGATGTACGACAAAGAGCACATTTATGCTAAAATCTACAACAGTAAATATCATGGTAAAATATTTGATTAATCATTATCTACCATCATAAGGGTTTCCTAGGAAGATTGGATCAGACAATCCCACTTGAAAAAACAAAACTTCATAAGATATAGAAAAGGCATTGAGATTAAAACATATTTGATTTAGTATATTATCTCTGATCTCAAGGACATTAAAGAAAAATAGAAATATTAAACAATTGGCCTCATAAAGTTTCAATGGCAACAAGACTTTCATTATTATGCCATTGAATGTACAAATGTCATTAAACGGATTCTGTTTGAATGCCACAACAAAAATAACTTTTTCCGTGTCCAACAGCATGTTTCAGGACCTACAGATATAGAAACAATTAACATTTGCTAAAAAATACCAGGTGCTCTTTTCAAAGTAAAGAATGAAGACTATGTATGTTATGAGTGACTAAATGAAAATGATTTTGCACACAGTTTGGTTTGCTGATCATAATGGTGGGGGCCACATCCACCACATGTGAGCCAAGAGGTCCCAGGCTCATCAAATCACATCAATTGACTCCGACTGAGGGGGTTGACTAAGCTGCTGATCTGCGCCCACACCAATTGGAGCCATCTAACGGATCCCACCACACCCGGTTCCAGTGTCTACCTGACAAGCTGCCCAAGGACGCGGCGGAAAGAAGATTCATTGGAGTGCCTTTTCCCTGGGCACGGATTGACACAGTTGGAAAAGCTGATCAAATGTCAATCTGCTGTTTGAAAGGGGGAAATCACTCAAATCCCCTTTTCATCAATTCACAAGGATTGAGTCACACTGGGAATGAAGTCCCGTGACCTTTCCTGCGATCTCTGGCAGTGAGCCAGGGTTCGGAAAAAGGCTGACAAACGCCTCTTTTTAAAAAAAAAATTGACCAACTGTCGAACGCACTTTTCATTCAACAAGACCTTCATCAGGAGATGGCTTCGAGGGACGGACACATCTGCTATTGCGTCGTGACACTTAACCACATCATATAGTGTTATGCCTCACATTTATTATGCCCCTTCCACCGAATTTTTTTAATGAATCAAACTGAATTTTGACTGCTAAGCCCCTCTATCTTTCTCTCTCTCTCTCTCACCTGCTATTCTTATTTTCTGAACTCCACACATAAACATTGCTTCATTTTTGCGACGATCAAGATTCGCGCTGGACTTTCTCTCTAGACTATTGTGGGATTAAATGTCCGGTTTTTGAATTTATAGAAGTTCAATGGTAGGACTGAAGACATTTAATATTTTCAATTTGATGTTTTACTGTTTTTGAGTTTACTTATAGGCATATCAATGTGATATAATCATGAGTGTTTAAAATAATACAGTGGAGTAATGATTTTGTGAACTTTATTTTATCCTCTCACCCTCAAAGCTATTGAAGATAGGAATGTGCATGATGTTATTTAGAGCCTTTTGGCATTGGAGTCTAAAAGTCTGGGGTTGGATCCTAATTGCATTTGTTCCCCCAGTCAAGAAGGGGAACTGTATGTAAATGTCTGTTTACTAATAAGATTACACCTTTGGCCAACCTGGAATCAACATGTCTGTATGTAAACGTCTGCTTACTAACAACATTACACATTTGGTCATTAGGAGATGACATGTCTGCCCTTTGTTCAATCAAGAGCCGGGAGGAGGAACCTTTTATCTTTTTTGTATAAATGAGTCGATGTTCTGTAAATTGACACACACTTGGGGGGATCCACGTTGCATTCTGATGTTGTTGTCCTGACTGTGTCTTTAGAGGCCTCTAAATAAATTCTTGCAAGAAAACTTCTTCATCAGATCCTGAATACAATTATTTTGGTCACGCAAAGATTACACTTAAAATAGTAATCAAAATATTCCTTCACAGGCTACCAAAAAAGTAACCAATGCGTAGCCAAAGTTGCACTTTGTACATGGTGGCTAAATCAGCAGATGCTAACTGTTACCACACGCAAAATGTGACGGAAATAATCAGTTTCATTCATTTGTGCTGCTACAGTTTAATAGATATTACACAGTTGAATTTAATAACTGACCAACACCATAAAGAAGACTTTTTACAGCATAAATGACGGTGGCTGCGGCCGAATTAGCAGCTGCTAACGTTTATAAATATCACCGCAAGACTTGCATGAAACTGCTAACTTCTATGGCATTTTGACCCCACATAAAGGGGAAATAAATCCGGATTGTACAAACTTGTAAAGCCTTTGTATAATCAGATTTGAAAACATTAACCGTCAAGAGAGGAGATAATTCCACGCAGCAGTGTCACTGAGTTGAAAAAAAAAGTTCTCCTGACACATCATCGGCAACCCAACATACCCACCTCGCGCATGTTTATCATGTTCTTTTCACCAAAATGACTGTCAATGCTCTTGGGTGGAAAGTTGACGGATAAACGCTAGCTTTAGCCCTCCTCGCCATTGTAGTCCTTTAATGCTGCGCAGCTACTTTCCTACCATAGGAAGATTCAGAGAAATAGTCACGTGACGTCCGGATCTCTATTTCAATCATGCTTATCTAAAAATAAACAAGCACATTTTCTATTTAATTTTTATTTGATCATGTTAGATATTTTTGTAAAGAAATACTAATGTCAAGCACTTTATCACTAAGACATTAAAAGTATAAAAACAATGTTTTTGTTTGATTGAGGTTCAGTATTATCTGCAACAGCTTTACTGAAAATAATGTTATGTGTACAGGTTTACATGACACGTCAATGACTATGTTTATTTGCAGGCATTAACCCTTTTAAAACCCAAATATTGGCGATATTCAGGGTTTTGTAAGGCCATGTAAACACACGTAAAACCCAGAATAAGAGCCCTGGGTTATTCCTTTCATAACCGGAATTCCTGCTCATATATATATATATGTATATATATATATAAACATGACGTTTGCAAGGAGGAAACCCAACAACTTTATTTAGCGTGGTGAGTGACATAAATATGTATTTTAGGTTAGTATAGGGTAGGGGCCATGAGGGGAGTCCACCATATTGGATGTGGCCATTGAATTCGCCATAAAATCTGAAAAAGATACAGGCACTCATAAAATGGTGTTATAATGACATAACACAATTGAAAGTAATGGTTCAGTGTTAATCTAATATTTTTTGGCTTGATGACACTCCCACAAATCCCTTCATTTTGTCACATCCAACATGGCTAGGTCATCGACGCCCAAGGTTGTCTATGGCCTGCAGATGTCGCAAAGGGTGCCATTCTAGACTACTGATTGTGTGACTAATATATAATATGCAGCACTAGTAGTTGGGAGGTAGAAACTCAACGCCGTATGTACGCATCCATTTTTAGTGTGAAGCAACTTTAATGTAACACTAGGTGGATTTATTTGATGTATGTTACTTGTATTATTTTAATATGTCCTAAATAGTGAAGAACCTTAAGTCTTGTCTCCCAAACATTGGGTCTTCAAGGGGCAATGAAATACAGTTGTGCTTCAAAGTTGACATAAACATATGAACACACTTTATGGTGAGGAAAAAATGTTCTTGTTCAAAATGCCGACAACACACCCGAGTGTGATGTGTTAAATTGTCCCTCCAGATGCGGACAATGCATCGACGTACATCTCCTCATCCGAGGCAAAATTAAATAAATCAAGACAGCAGAGGTCAGACACAAAGTCACACAGCAATGTTCAGCAGTAGTGCTCATTGTTTCCTGAAACGTAAACTTTTTTCTTTTTCTTTTGTAGCATGCTAAAGCGTTGACTATCAGATGATGTTTACAAAAAATCTTGCCCAAATGCAATCATGACTGTTATGACCTGGAGGTAGTTGGGCGGGATACGATTTTTGGGGGTCGAAAGTCTCACCCCTTCCGTGGCATAAACCCTATTTGAACCATGTAGTACAAATCAAGCTTTAGGTAGTCTGTTTAATGTGCAGGGATGCAGCCAGAAATAAGGAGCTCAGAGAGGTTGTGTCCTGAGGAAGTAAGGATGTAATGAATGAGATTGTGGGAAACACAAGTTGGTCTCAAGTTTCTGAATGTGCTGTTCTGCTTGGCTGATAAGGCACTGTGAGCTATGTCTACCAATAATACCGGGTGTCAACAAAAGCATTCTATAATGTATGATGTTATGATATCTAAGACAGCGGTTTTCAGAGTTCTTACACCTCAAAATATACAGTAGAAACTAGTTTGCATCAAAAACAAGCCATATGTTTTATTCCTAAAAAGTATCATTAATATTATTGTAAGCCACTGTATCATTATGCATAGTTTGAACATATAAACTGTGCTTAAATACAAGGAAATAAATAACAGTATAACAGTACTTGACACTAAGCAGCCTCCGTTCTGATTGAGTTATATTTAAAGCTGTCAAACGATTACAATTTTTGATCAGATTAATCACATCATAGAATTAATCATGATTAATTGCTTAACATTTTTTGCCAACCAAATTTAAAGAGCACCTGTTATGTGTTCTTTTGACACTTAATGTTATGAGGATGTCTTCAACACTTTTTGATCAACTGCACACTCATCCTCCTCTCTTTCTAATCAGTTAATTACTTGTATAATTTAACATGAAAAAAAATGGCCCCAATAGTTTGACATAAACAAATATTTTGAATGTCATAGGCAAACATTTATTAAATGCTTTACTTTAAAGCTGTATTCAGGTTAAAGTAGAAGCCAAACGTCTGCCAGTTTTTAACTCTTTTACTGCCAAACGTTATCCAAAAAACAACCCCTCAGTGCCAGCCGATTTCGAGCATTTTCACTCATCTTTCAAGGCAAACAGAATATTGTGTGCTTTGACTACATAAATATGGCGGATACCATATGAGAGATTTGATTCTTTCATTAGAAAAAAAAAGTATGTTTCTACCTTATTCTGTTCTTTAGTAAACTTCTTCTTTTCCTTTCGGCTTTTCCCTTCAGGGGTCACCACAGCGAATCAGTTGCCTCCATCTAACCCTGTCCTCTGCATTCTCTGCTCTCACACCAACTACCTTCATGTCCTCTTTAACTACATCCATAAACCTTCTCTTTGGTCTTCCTCTAGACTTCCTGCATGGCATTTGAAAACTAAGCATCCTTCTGCCAATATACTCACTATCTCTCCTCTGGACATGTCAAAACCATCTCAGTCTGGCATCTCTGACTTTATCTCCAAACGTGCTGTCCCTCTGATGTACTCATTCCTTATTCTATCCATCCTGGTCACTCCCAAAGAGAACCTCAGTATCTTCATCTCTGCCACCTCCAGCTCTGCCTCCTGTCTTTTCATCAGTGGCACTGTCTCCAGACCAAACAACATCGCTAGTCTCACCACAGTTTTATAAAACTTTCCTTTCATTTTAGCTGAAACTCTTCTATCACACGTCACACCTAGCACTTTTCTCCACCCGTTCCAGCCTGCCCGCACACGCTTCTTTACTTCTTTTCCACACTCTCTATTGCTCTGGACAAGGGGTGGGCACACTCGGTCCTCAAGGGCTGGAGTCCTGCAGGTTTTGGATGTTTCCCTTCTCCAACACAGCTGATATATGATCAGCTCATCAGCAAGCTCTGCATAACCCTGATAACGATCCTGTTGATTGGAATCAGCTTGTGTTGGAAAAGGGAAACCTCCAAAACCTGCAGGACTTCGGCCCTCGAGGACCGAGTTTGCTCACCTCTGCTCTGGACTGTTGACCCTAAATACTTAAACTCCTCCACCTTCTTGATCTCTTCTCCCTGTAACCTCACCCTCTCACTTGGGTCCCTCCCATTCACACACAGATACTCTGTCTTGCTACGGCTAACCTTCATTTTCATCCTTTCCAGGGCAAACCTCCACGTCTCTAGCTTCTTCTCCACCTGCTCCCTGCTCTCACTACAGACCACAATGTGATCATCCTTACTAATCAAACATCCTAGTCCATGGAAATTCCTGTCTAACCTCGTCTGCCATCCTGTCCATTACCATAGCGAACAAGAACAGGCTCACAGCTGATCCCTGATGTAGTCTCACTTACACTTTGAACTCCTACAGCACACCTCACCACTGTCTTACAGTCCTCATACATGTCCTGCACCACTTGAATATACTTCTCTGCTACTCCAGACTTCCTCATACAAAACCACAGTTCCTCTCTGGGCACCCTGTCATTAGCTTTCTCCAGATTTGCAAAGACACAATGCAACTCCTTCTGACCTTCTCTGTACTTTTCTATCAACATCCTCAAAGCAAATACTGCATTTGTGGTACTTTTTTTTTAGTACCATACTGCAGCTCACAAATGTTCACCTCTGCCCTCAGTCAAGCTTCAATTACTCTTTCCCATAGCTTCATTGTGTGGTTCATCAGCTTTATTCCTCTGTAGTTGCCACAAATCTGCACGTCTCCCTTGTTCTTAAAAAAGGGCACCAGCACACTTCTCTTTCATTCCTCAGGCATCATCTTACTATCTAAGATCCTGTTGAACATCCCAGTCAGAAATTCTACTGCTACCTCTCCTAGACACTTCCATACCACGGGTATATCATCAGGAACGAGTGCCTTTCTACTCTTCATCCTTTTCTATGCCCTTCTCACTTCATCCTTACTAATCTTTGCTACTTCCTGGTCCACAACAGTCACCTCTTCTATTCTTCGTTCTCTATCATTTTCCTCATTCATCAACTCTTCAAAGTACTCTTTCCATCTTCCCATCACACTACTGGCATCTGTCAAGTTAACACACTTCCATCCCGATCCTTTATTACCCTAACCTGCTGCACGTCCTTCCCATCTCTGTCTCTTTGCCTTGCCAACCTGTATAGATCAGTCTCTCCCTCCTTACTGTCCAACCTAGCATTCAAGTCATCGTAAGCCCCTTGTTTGACCTTTGCCACTTCTACTTTGACTTTATGCTGCATTTTCCTGTATTCCTGTCTACTTTCTTCAGTCCTCTCAGTGTCCGACTTCTTCTTAGCTAACCTCTTTCTCTGGATCCACTTCTGCACCACCTCATTCCAACACCAAGCCTCATCTCCTTTCCTTCCAGATGACACACCAAAGACTGTCCTATCCGTCTCCCTGATCACATTTGCTGTAGTTGTCCAGTCATCTGGAAGCACCTCCTGACCATTCATAGCCTGTCTTAACTCCTTCCTGAAAGTGATATAACACTTCCTTTTCAGCTTCCACCATTTCATCCTCTGTTCTACCTTTGCCGTATTTGTCTTCCTTACCACCAGAGTCATCCTACACACTACCATCCTATGCTGTCTGGCTACACTCTCACCTACCACTACTTTGCAGTCGCTGATCTCCTTCAGATTAAACCGTCTACACAATATGTAGTCTACCTCTGTACTCCTACCTCCACTCTTGTAGGTCACCTTCTGTTCTTGCCTCTTCTGGAAGAAAGTATTCACGACAGCCATTTCCATTCTTTTTGCAAAGTCAACCACCATCTGTCCTTCTGCGTTCCTCTCCTGGATACCAAACTTGCCCATCACCTCATCACCACCTCTGTTTCCTGCACCAACATATCCATTGAAGTCTGCAATAATGACAACTATCTCACTTCTAGGGATGTTCTGCATCATTTCGTCAAGGTCAAACCAAAAGTTCTCCTTGTCCTCCAGCGCACATCCTGCTCCTCGGCACATACCCACTAACAACATTGATCATCACACCTTCGACTCCTAGCTTCAGGCTCATCACTCTATCTGACACTTTTTACCTCCAGGACGTTCCTAACAAACTCCTCCTTCACGATAACGCCTACTCCATTTCTCTTCCTATCTACACCATGATAGAACAACTTGAACCCTACTCCTAAACTTCAAGCTTTGCTCCCTTTCCACCTGGTCTCCTGAACACACAGTATGTCCACCTTGCTCCTCTGCATCATGTCAACCAGCTATTTACCTTTTCCTGTCATAGTTTCAACATTCAAAGTCCCTACTCTCAGTACTAGACTCTAACACACCTTCCTCCTCTTTTTCTTCGACCAACAGGAGTCCAGTTTCCTTTTTTTTTTTTTTTTTTTCAGAAAAAAAAAAGGAGTCCAGTTTCCACCGGCACCCTGTAGGTCAACAGCACTGATGGTGGTCGTTGTTAACCCGGGCCTCGACCGATCCGGTATGGAAGTCATATATTTGATTCGCATGTTTGATTTGGCCAAAGTTTTAATTCGGATGCCCTTCCTGACACAACCCTCTGTATTTAACCGGGCTTGGGACCGGCACAAGAATACATTGACTTGTGCCCCCTTGCGGCTACATTTAGTAGTTTATTATTTAGTAATCATCATTTGAAAATAGGTCATTTGAGTGATAGGAAGCCAACATGGAAAAGAAAAAAAAGTAGAAAACAAACTTTTTGTGAAAAGATACACTTAGTCAGGTTTCCATCCAATTGTTTCGATTTTTTAAAGCGAATTTACTGAAAATGCACAAAATGGACATGCGACTTATGCCCGTTTCCATCTGTCCTTCCTTTGCGAATATTGAGAGGGGACTCCCAAACTACTGTTGCTAGCCAGGCAACTGATGCTAACGCTAACAGCTAGCTATTAGCCACGAACGCCGGTGACTTGTACCGTATCATACAATGACAATTTAATGAACTTGTGGTTTCTTTGTGTCCTAAATTAGCTATTTAATATACTTTCAGGGTAGCATTATGATAATGGTGGTAGAAAATATGTAATTTCAATAAAAACGTCGATAATGCAAGCCAAAATGTCAAAAGGAAGTAGTCAAGCTGGCGTTCATGCCACCATGCAGGCAGACTTCAAAGTAAAATCCAAGGCTGTTGCATTGGTGTCAATGAATTATTTGGTCATCTTTATTTTGAAGGTTGCCTTAGCGTAGGTGGCCTGTGTTTGCGGCTTCCTTGATATGTCTGAATGATGGCGTTGTGTCAGCCCAGCTCCCGCACGTACACACACGCGCAGTGACGCACACACACACCGAGACGGAACAAAATCGTTAACATACATTTGAATCTTTTTGTTTGAGTAGAAGAAGCAAGTCTTTTCAAGTCAAAGGGCTCAAGTCCAAGTGACGTAACAAATCATTGTTGTTAAAGTTCAAGTCGAGTTGCAAATCTTTTAACATTTTGTCAAGTCGAGTCTAAAGTCATCAAATTCATGACTCAAGTCTGAATCATGTCCACGTTACATGACTCGAGTATACACCTCTGCTGATTTCTATAATAATTTTTCAAATAATCATCTCATTGGATATGGCAGAGCTATTGAGGCTGTGGGGTGGTGATTCACACACGGACATGAACGATTGTGGTGAAAGGTGTTCTCCAAGTGCCCGTTTCACTTATCTGCAATCTCCACTCCAACTTTACATCATGAGCCCATGTAGATCTGCTTGCAATTCCTTATACAGTAATAACATATTTTGTGTGTCTCAAAATCCCGCAGAACAAGAGCAAATCAGGTCCCTGTATAATATATACATATATTATATATATATATATATATATATATATATATATATATATACATATATATATATACACATATATATATATATACATATATATATATACACATATATATATATATATATACACATATATATACACATATATATATATATATATATATATATATATACATATATATATATATATATATATATACATAATTACATTTTCTTGAAAACTTCTTGGGTGGTGGCCAGTTTACTTGGGTGGCCCGCCCAAGTATTACCATGGTGTGAGAAAACAGTGCGCATTGTGTTCGTGAAGATGGGTGTGTGCAGTTTCATTTTTTTTGACAACAGGTGACAGTAGCGATTCGGAATTAAATTTTGTGCGTTCAGGAGCTTTAACATAAATGATTTTTACATGTCTGTTTGTCAGGGAACTAAATCAATCGCACCTGCACTGCTTTCACCTTTCAACCAAGAAAGCTTCATCAGTTTATGCAACAAGGCTTAATTTGGACAGACCAGATCAAAACCCAACTATTTATGACCCAAGTTGGAGGTACACCCCACACCGGGAAATGGTATTAGTCTTCTCGGATGACAGGCAAAATGTCTTCTGACATGATGACCAACAGAGGCAGGCAAACAATTGAATGCTGAAAAAGAAATGACCTAGATGAATGAGAATATCCACAATCATTCTTAGTAGCTCACTTGCAACACGTCCATCATTGAAACAAATAGCGGAGGCCATTATTTGATTATATGCAGTACTTTCACATACATTGTAAATCACCAACAAACTTTCAGTTTAGAAGCACAATAATTAGCGCTTTAGAATCACTATGTTCCATTATTATAATTTTTTTTCTCCTTTGGGTTCCCCATCAGGGGGCAGGGCGGAGGTTTGCTCATTAAATTTTCATTGTATTTGAGCTTATTGTTTTACATTCCTATAACAGAACAACTAGAATTATGTGCATTACATATTTATGGTGTAATCAAGATCAATAGTGTACTCCTAATATAGATATGCAATATTTAACATTTATGCAGGCGCATGATGTATTGCACCTATTGATGGGGCGTGCAAATCCTCTTGAATTCACAATCAATATTCCTGCCCATAGGCAATTCTAGATGAACAAATCAATCCTGCTTTGTGTTTGGCATTTTTTCCCCTATGCTCTCTATTTGAGCAAATTTGTCAAATAGTTTCAGGATTACACACTGAATAAAATGAATCCTCAACTCTAACACATCGACTGCTTGTTAAGCAGTCATGGCGTTCATTTATTATGCAGTAGACCTTGTTCATGTCGAATACAGTCTGTGATGGTCAATGCCCTTTGAATTTAAGGCAGCCATTAATGACACATGTAGCCGTCAAATATTAACAGCTTTACTTTCAAGACATCCCCAACTGCTCTTTGATTTCAGTACCTTACTTCAGAGGCAGAGAGGTCTAGTGAATTGGCACCCAAGGTTTTTTTTTCTCCAAGCACAGAGCTGATGTATGAAGATGAGGATGTAGAAGCCTCATGAGATCCTTGATGGTGCTTCAGTTTGAACTGACTGGACCAGTGGTAGCAAGGCAGTGAGCATAAAAAAATTGCCTGCTCAACAGGAGGCACATAAAAATTGGCATCCACAAAACTATGTTCCCCAAAAAATATTCCTCTTTAAGATACAAGAAGAAATTGACACTCAGTATTTTTTTGGGTAGATTTCAAGGGGGGGAAAGATATTCCTTTCATAGCCACCCACCCTACTATCCCCACATGTGGAGAGCCCTTAGGCAGGAGCTGATGGGATACATAAGGTGACATTTTTAGCTTTACCTATTAGTAACACATCAATGTACACCCCCCCTGAGGCAATGACCCTTAACCTCAGATATCCAGCAGGAGGTTGAAGATCAGACAGCCGATAAGAAAGAAAGCCTATACTGATCTGCACAAAGTGGCCGATAGATGGAATGCAGGCTGGCTGCCAGTCCTTTTTCACAAGGTAATGATGCATGCATGGTGTTCCCACTTTATAAGTGTGGGCATTTCTGGCATTTATGCTAAAACTAAAAGAAGAACGACAGCACAATTGCCAGGAAACCATATCAGCAGTGTATAACTAAAAGGAAAAAAAGCTGAATTTTTTTAATGCTAAGTCATTCATATTCTTTTGAAAACGTTATGTTGGCAGACTGGCTTAAACCGGAGAAACTGCAATGATAAACAATTAAGTCTGCACATTTTTCCTCGAGTGTTCATAGGCCAACTGTCATGTTTATTTTCAGTTTTGTTTACTCCCTGTCATGTTTTCCTTGTGTGTTCCCCTTGTCTTGTCATTTCCTGTTTTATTGTGAAAAGTCTACTCCTCTCGTTTCTGGTCACTTGCCCTTCCTCGTGTGGTGTCTGTGCCAACCCTGATTGTGTCCACCTGTGTCCCCATCACCCTCATGTGTCATCCAATCAGCCAGGTGTGTCTTGTCATGTCATTAGTGTTGGTGTATTTAGTCGGTTGTCTCTCCCCTGTCTGTGTCGGTTCATTTTTGCTGTTGCCACGTTCGTAAGTCTTTCGCCACGTCACGCTGACCTCTTTGCCTTATCCGGATCCATGTCATGTTAGTCTCGCCTTAGTTGTTTTTTCATGTTTTGCTTCAGGTTTTGTTAGTTCCATTTGTTTTGTACTTTGAAGTTAGCCATTTTTTGATTAGATATTAAAACCTCTTTTGGACTGCACCTCTGCCTCCTTGCTCTGCCTTCCCGCATCTGGGTCCTAAGGCCCCACCTTACTGTCAGAATGAACCGACCAGAGAAGGACCCAGCGGGAGTGCTGAAAGCCATGATGGGGAATCAGGAGGCGCGCCTGTCGCGCCAGGAGGAGCTCCAGCACGCCATGGCTGCTCAAATGGACCTGCTGTCCTCTTTGATTAAGGGAGTTGGGCGTCGTTGGGCTTCAGATGGTGGCGCTCGGAGTCGCCAGCCGCAACTCCCCGAGCCACGTCTGCCTCCGCAGCTCCAGGTCCCCGTGTCGGCTCCGCCGCAGCCCCAGGTCCCCGTGTCGGCTCAGCCGCAGCCTCAAGTCCTCTGCCAGGTCTGCCGCCACAGCTTCAAGCCTCTCTGCCAGGACTGCCGCCGCAGCCTCATGTCCCTTTCCCTGCCAGGACTGCCGCCGCAGCCTCAAGTCCCTATCCTGCCAGGTCTACCGTCGCAGCCTCAAGTCCCTATCCTGCCAGGTCTACCGTCGCAGCCTCAAGTCCCTATCGTGCCACGTCTGCCACCGCTGTTCCCAGTTCCCGAACCACGTCTGCCGCTGTTCTCAGTCCCCGAACCACGTCTGCCGCCACAGCCTCAGATCCCCGAGCCACGTCGGCCGCCGCAGCCCCAGGTTCCCGTGCCGGCTCCGCGGCAGCTCCCGGACTCCGTGCCGGCTCCGCGGCAGCTCCCGGACTCCGTGCCGGCTCCGCGGCAGCTCCCGGACTCCGTGCCGGCTCCGCGGCAGCTCCCGGACTCCGTGCCGGCTCCGCGGCAGCTCCCGGACTCCGTGCCGGCTCCGCGGCAGCTCCCGGACTCCGTGCCGGCTCCGCGGCAGCTCCAAGTCCCCGAACCACGTCAGCCGAAGTCCAAAGTCCCCGAACCACGTCAGCCGAAGTCCAAAGTCTCCGAGCCACGTCGGCCGTCGGAGCCTCAGGTCTCCGAGCCACGTCGGCCGTCGGAGCCTCAGGTCTCCGAGCCACGTCGGCAGACGCAGCCCCAGGTTCCCGTGCCAGCTCCGCGTCAGCCCCCGGACTCCGTGCCGTTTTCACGTCAGCCCCAAGATCCCGTGCCGTTTTCACGTCAGCCCCAAGATCCCGTATCAGCTCCGCGTCAGCCCCAAGATCCCGTATCAGCTCCGCGTCAGCCCCAAGATCCCGTATCAGCTCCGCGTCAGGCCCAGGTTTCCGTCCCGTTTTCACGTCAGGCCCAGGATTCCGTCCCGTTTCACGTCAGCCCCAGGATTCCGTCCCGTTTTCATGTCAGCCCCAAGATCCCGTATCAGCTCCGCGTCAGGCCCAGGTTTCCGTCCCGTTTTCACGTCAGCCCCAAGATCCCGTATCAGCTCCGCGTCAGGCCCAGGTTTCCGTCCCGTTTTCACGTCAGCCCCAAGATCCCGTATCAGCTCCGCGTCAGGCCCAGGTTTCCGTCCCGGCTTTGCGGCAGCCCCAGGATTCCGGATCAGCTCCACGGCCGCCCCAGGATTCCGGATCAGCTCCACAGCAGCTTCCGGCCCCAGTACCGGCTCCGCGTCAGCTCAAAGTTCCTGTATCAGCTCCACAGCAGCCCCCGGACTCCGTGCCGGCTCCGCGGCAGCCCCAAGTCATCGCGCCTCGTCGGCCGCCTCTACGGCAGCCCCAAGTCATCGCGCCTCGTCGGCCGCCTCCACGGCAGCCTCAAGTCTTCGCGCCTCGTCGGCCGCCTCCACGGCAGCCTCAAGTCTTCGCGCCTCGTCGGCCGCCTCCACGGCAGCCTCAAGTCTTCGCGCCTCGTCGGCCGCCTCCACGGCAGCCTCAGGACCCCGGGCGTCCTCGCCTCTGCAGCCCCGGGCCTCCTGGCTTCGGCCGCTCTCATGCGGGGCCTCTTCGCTTCTTCCATGGCGGCGTCAGGCCCATGGGGGTGGACAGGAGATGTTCATCCCACGGCCGTCCTATTCCGGTGTGGCGTCCGGGGCGCCCTCCAGATCGGCGCCGCCGGGCTCCCCTCGTCTGGCGCCCGGGACGTCCCCCGGACTAGACTGGAGGGATGTGTCAGGTTCCCGCCTCCGCGCCCCCTCCGCCCGCCCTGTTTTTGAACTTTTTAAGGGACGTCTGGAAGCCATCCCTCGACGGAGGGGTTCTGTCATGTTTATTTTCAGTTTTGTTTACTCCCTGTCATGTTTTCCTTGTGTGTTCCCCTTGTCTTGTCATTTCCTGTTTTATTGTGAAAAGTCTACTCCTCTTGTTTCTGGTCACTTGCCCTTCCTCGTGTGGTGTCTGTGCCAACCCTGATTGTGTCCCCATCACCCTCATGTGTCATCCAATCAGCCAGGTGTGTCTTAAAGCCCCACCTTACTGTCACCAACAGATTAAAATATTGAATGGCTCCCTGTAAATGACTGACCCTTTTACAAACTACAAGGTGACCAACTACTAGCCTACAAACTGTATATCCAGTTTGATTCAGATTTTTATCACACCCCCATGTTAGGACATTTGATGTCATGCTTATTGCACTACACAGTGGTCTCCAACCCTTTTTTCCACCACGGACCGGTTCATTCAATTCCACAATTTTCGTGGACCTGTAACCCAGTGGGTCGGGGATGTTGGGGGCGGTGCTTGGCTGTTCGGTGGCTGATTAATAAAAGGCTACAACAACAAATGCAAATCCACTGTGTATTTTTATGTACCTGTATTAGCAGCACAACACGGGTAACAACGCATTAATATGGTGAGGTCACTATGTTAATGCTTATGAATGATACGAGCAACACAAAAACTGGGGTATTTTGTAGATACAACAACAAATGTGGAGCCACATTTTTATGCAACTATTTTTATTCATTTTTTTATTTTATTTATTTATTATTATTTATTTCTGGAGAGCTCAGTGTTGTTCATTCAGTAATTTTACCGATTTAACATATAATTGCTCTCTTTTTATTTATTTTTTATTTTAAAAAATGTAATTAATTTTTATTTTTTATGTGGGTGAGAGTGAGAATGTGCACGTGCGTGCGTGTGTGTGAGTGTGTATTCATTAGTTCACCTAAAACCTATTAAAAATCCCATACCGTTCACCTAAACCGAATACTTCAGAATCCAGCTAGAGTTGTGAGGTTGTCAGGAGACCCGAGGAAGGATCACATTTTTATGCAACTATATTGGCGCCCTCTTTAAATGCGCCCAAATAACAAGGCACCACAGAACTAATCTCAAGTCCATGAGTAATTCACTTACCATAACGCTGAATTAAGAGCCACTCGCCGCAGAGCATCATGCATGGGAATCACCTGTAGCTGTAAGACCATGCTACTTTCTTTTTCTTCTTAGTCATAGGCTCCTGTGTTGTCTCATCACTGGGCCTTTTCTCCGTTGTAAACAATCTTTCCAAATATGTCTATTTTTTATTCATTTTGCTAACTTGTCAATTGCCATCAGCGCTACGCAAATGAGATAACTAGCATCTTGACATGTGTGAAGCGTCTGTCGTAAACAGAGAATCCGGTCACTTTTCAAAATAAAATATTTTTAAGCCTCAGATAATCAATTAACCGTACGTACAGTAAGTTTTGTTTTTATTCTTTCAACTGTGCAGCCCGCCACGGCCAAAGTGCCCCACGGCCCGGTGATTGGGGACCACTGCACTACGACATACAGTGAGGAAAATAAGTATTTCATCCCCTGGTGATTTTGTGAGTTTGACCCTTTACAAAGAAAGGAACGGTCTATAATTTTCATGGTAGGCTCATCTTAACAGTGAGAGACAGAATATTAAAAAAATCCCAGGAAATCACATTATATTAATTTTAAACATTTATTTGTCTTTTATTGAGGAAAATAAGTATTTCACCCCCTAGCAAAACATGACTCAGTACTTGGTGGAGAAACCCTTGTTGGCAAGCACAGCGGTCAGACGTTTCTTGTAGTTGGTCACCAAGTTTGCGCAGATCCCAGGAGGGATTGTGGCCCACTCCTCTTTGCAGATCCTCTCCAAATCCTGAAGATTTCGAGGCTGTTGCTTGGCAACTCGAAGCTTCAGCTCCCTCCACAAGTTCTCTATAGGATTAAGGTCTGGAGACTGACTAGGCCACTCCATAACCTTAATGTGCTTCTTCTTGAGCCACTCCTTTGTTGCCTTGCTGTATGTTTTGGGTCATTGTCATGCTGAAACACCCATCCACGACCCATTGTCAATATCCTGGCTGAGGGAAGGAGGTTCTCACCCAAGATTTCCCGGTACATGGCCCCATTCATCCTCCCCTCGATCCGGTGAAGTCGTCCTGTACCCTTAGCAGAGAAACAGCCCCAAAACATAATGTTTCCACCACCATGCTTGACGGTGGGGATGGTGTTCTTGGGGTCAAAGTCAGCTTTTTTCGCCCTCCAAACACGGCGAGTCGAGTTGATGCCAAAGAGCTCGATTTTATTCTCATCTGACCACAGCACTTTCTCCCAAGCCTCCTCTGAATCATCCAGGTGCTCATTGGCAAACTTCAGACAGGCCTGTACATGTGCCTTCTTGAGCAGGGGGACCTTGCGGGCACTACAGGATTTCAATCCATTACGGCGTAGTGTGTTACCAATGGTCATCTTGGTGACTGTGGTCCCAGCTGCCTTGATATCATCAACAAGCTCCTGCCGTGTAGTTCTGGGTTGTTTCCTCACCTTTCTCATGATCCGGTTCACTCCACGAGGTGAGATCTTGCGTGGAGCACCAGACCGAGTGAGATTGATGGTCAATTGGTGTGTCTTCCATTTTCTAACTATCGCACCAACAGTTGACTCCTTTTCACCCAGCTGCTTGCTAATGGTCTTGTAGCCCATTCCAGCCTTGTGCAGGTCTACAATCTTGTCCCTGACGTCCTTAGACAGCTCTTTGGTCTTGCCCATTGTGGAGAGGTTGGAATCTGATGCATTGATTGATTCTGTGAACAGGTGTGTTTTTATACAGGTAACGGGAACTTAATTAGGAATACCAATTAAGTAAGAGGACTAATGTGTGTGCCTCCTGGTCACATGACCGGTCTGTGGGAGCCAGAATTCTTGCTGGTTGGTAGGGGGTGAAATACTTATTTTCCTCAATAAAAGACAAATAAATGTTTAAAATTAATATAATGTGATTTCCTGGGATTTTTTTTAATATTCTGTCTCTCACTGTTAAGATGAACCTACCATGAAAATTATAGACCGTTCCTTTCTTTGTAAAGGGTCAAACTCACAAAATCACCAGGGGGTGAAATACTTATTTTCCTCACTTATACTACAGTATACATTATTAGAAATAGTCGAAGGCCGCCGGGGTGCCCCGTGGTCCCCTCTCCCCTCCCCCTTCCTCCCCCTTGCTGCTTCTTCCTCCTCGCCTCTCCCCGCCCGTCCTCCGCCTCCCTGTCCCTTCTCCCTCGTCACCCTTCCTCCTCCTCTCCCCCTCTCTCTGCGGCCCTGCCGCTGCCTCCTACCCTTTTGTCGTCTCCTTCCACCGTCCCTTCCCCCTCCGCTGTCCGCCTTCCTCCCCCTCCCCTGGGCCAGGGGCTCCATCCGTGGCCCGGGTCTCGGCACTCCGGGGGCCGTCAGGGCGGGTGGGTTGGTGTTGTGCCCGCCCTGCTCCGGTGGACCTCCTGGCACCTCGGGCGGGCCCAGTATGCGGGGGGCGAGCGCTATCGCCCCGCCGGGCTGGTCCCACATGCCCGCCGGGGTCCCGGTGGGGTGGATGGGGGTTTGGTGGGCGGGTGCACCTCCCGCCCCCGCCCGGTTGGGGGGGGGGGGGCCCGCTGGTCGCTCCTCTTAACTCACTGCACTAGTTTTGCGGGGGCTGTGGGCCAGTGGGGTTCCTGGCTTGCCTGCAGTGCCCCGTCCTGCTGCGTTGGGTTGAGGGCGCGAGCCGCGTTGGGGTGGGGGGCGCTCCTGCTCTTGGGTTTGCTCTGCGGCCGGTGGCCCCTGCGGGGCCCGGGGGTCGTCCTTTGGCGCTGCCGCGGCCTGGGGGGCCCTGAGGTGTTGCGCTTGCTCTGTCCTGGCGGGGGTCGACGGCTCCCCTCTTTGGTGGAGATTTTCATGCATGCCAGATCCACCACATCAGCATCTATCGAAACACAGACACAATCTTCCTCGGGTCATTGAATCGGTGGAGGCTGGTGTCTGTGGATCTCACTCCGCTTCGTCTGTTCTTCCTTCCTTTCCTCAGTCTCTCCTTTGGTCTCTTGAGGTCTCCCTGATTTGTTGAAATTTAGATGACTCTGGGGTTGGTGAAGAACTCTGGTTGGTGGCCTGGTGGGTGGTGTCTGGTCGGTGCTGGATTTCACTTTCCTTTCTTTTCTTTGGTCCTTTCTCGGGTTTCCTGACGGCCTCACGACTCTGGTTGGAAGTGTTCGGTTTAGGGAAACAGTATGGGATTTTATTTATTTTTTTATATAGGTTTTAGGTGAATTAATGAATGCACGCACGCACGCACATACACATATTCACCCACATACAAAAATAAAATACAAAAAATATATATATGAAAAAAAAGGAGAGCAAAGATGATGACATGTCAAATCAGTAAAATTACCGAATGAACAATACTGAGCTCTCCAGAATAAAAATAAAGTGGCAAATTTGTGAGAATTTTTTCAAATAAATTTTCACGTTTTTTTCTCGCAAATTTGCAAGTTTCTAGAGTAACAAATTTTTGAGTTTCTAAAGTGGCAAATTTGCGAGGAAAAAAATGGTACATTTGCGAATTTTTTCCCCCCCGCAATAAAGTGGCAAATTTGCAAGTTTATAAAGTGGCAAATTTCCGAGAGAAAAAAATTGTAAATTTGCGAGAAAAAATAAAATAAAAATGAAAAAAGAAATGGTCGAAGGTAGCACTACATATATTATAATTGATATTATCTATGGCGACTTTAATAATACAATCAAACTTAATCTACGGTGTAATGCAGAAAACATTTATAGACAAATTTTGTTTACCTTTTTTTGTGCAACAGAAACATGTACAGGACAAATACAAGTGCACAGTTTTTGTTGTTTTTACTGCCCAACGACAGCTGGGATAGGCCCTAGCATGCCCGCGACCCTCGTGAGGATAAGCGGTTCAAATAATGATAGATGGTTTGGATACCTGTTAAATTGTGTATAACTCCTAAACTTCAGCTCAGCTTCTCCCTCTTGCTTTTCCGTTATTTTCTGAAGGCGAAAATATTTTGCGTCTGTATTTCTGCCTGTCAGCTTTGCCCGTACCTATTTTCCTTAACTATAATTGCATCCAGTCAATTACTGTAATTATATCAAGTCCCCATACTGATGATGCAGGTTTTTGTGTTCATGTATGTGGGGCAGATGTCAAGCTCATACAGTACATCAGGCTCAGCAAGATATATCTGTTCATCAGTTTCCTTCAGATGTTCATAGAAAAGATTTAGCGGGCCCTTCTCACACGTATTATCACATCTGATCTTTTTAACTTTGCAGGCAAAGACAGCTTTACTTTCCAAAAGGAGACTCTCTGAAGACTTGTCTTGGCATGGTAGTTTGGCAACCTGATAAACACAAGACATTATCACTTCTGAACCCTGAGTTTCCTTTATTCATACTTTGCCTTCTCCTCTTCCCACAAAAAACATGCCAAGCAAAATCTACTTTCTCTTGCACAATTACCTTTTAAAATCCCAGATGATGCTTCAAAAGACCATAGAGACCTTGGTCTGCATCAGCATTTGCAGTTCCTTGCATCAGCTGAAATATAAACACAGAGTGCAGTGAAAGATAAGGAGGAGGAGGAGGAGAGAATCATTTGGGCATGGTGTCACAAACACTGTCATGTGGCTTAGAGATCCCGTTGTCCCTTGGGGTGGAGTTACTAGTCAATGACTCTCATACCTGCAGCTTCTTGCTGCAGTCTGATCTGAATTCATTGGTTCAAATCTATACAATGTTACAGCATTTTTCTCATGTTCATTGACTTGTTTACTGTTTTTGTTTAGTTTTGTTATTGTTCACAATCAGGACAAGTGGTATTGAAAATGGAGGATCTGGTTAATAGCTATTTTAACCGGCAGTCAGAAGTGTAAAACTGCAAATGTATGCCAAAGAACGGCACAGCCATACTTTATTGTATTTAATTAAAATCCTGTCATATGAGCTCATGATTCGCTCAATACGGCATATAAAGTGGGAGATTGTCACCCGTGATAAGGAATTTCATTATACATGAGTGACTCCCACTGGGTTTCACAGAAGAACTGTTCAGTGGACTAGTGCTCCTTGAAACAATAATCTTCACTGAGACATGAGACGTCTCCAAACAAAGTGCTGCAAATTCGAGCAGTGGAAATTCCCTCAAATACCTGGATTATTAATTTGATTCAATATTAATAAGTGTTGTTAAAAGACGTGCATTACAATAAATAATGTAATTTACAACATGTTACTTAATTGCCAACCCAACAAAAAGCAATGTTGTTGTTTTTTCAGATGGTAAATGGACTGCATTTATATAGACCTTTAACTTCACAATATGGTGCCCGAAGCACTTTACAATTAAGCCTCACATTCACACACCAGTGGTCAACTGCTGCCAGGCGCTGCAAGGCCCACTGGAAGCAAATCGGGGTTCAGTGTCTTGCTTAAGGACACTTCGATATGGTCACCAGGGGTGAGGATCGAACCTTTACGAATGGGAGACAACCACTCAAACACTGACCACGCCGCCCCAACAAACTTCATTTCCACATTTACCAGGTCGCTAAAATATCTCTTGCAAGCATGCAAAATATAGCAAGTTGCAACACAGTGGGGTCCTAATGATTTTCAGGTGCCTGCCTTGATTTGTGTGGTGAAAAGTGCGGATATCAGAGAAGATCACACATCCCCTGCTCATGCAAATCCAGCTTTCAACAACACATACAGTAAAGCAGGGGTGTCAAACTCATATTAGCTCAGGGACCGCATAGAGGAAAATATATTACCAAGTGGGCCGGATCGGTAAAATAATGGTATATAACTTAAAAACAATTACCGTCAATTATACGCAGATTTCCGCTATTTGTGGGTCAGCTCTAAATTACGGAGCTCAACTGTAATCATATTGTTTCAAAAAAAATAACACGAATGCAAATGGCACGCGGCTACACTTCGCCTGTATGAGTTCCGACGTGTTAAATCTACCTGTTTTTCTCATATATATTTTTCTCAGAATGCATTGTGTGGCGCAGTTAATGAAATTATATGGACGTTAATCCTTGTCATATGTATTTGTGTTACCAGTAATTGATTTTGTGTCGTATTTAACACGTTTAGTTGGTCTATGATTTATTTATTTTTTTAACCGTTACTTAAGGTTGTGTTTAAAATAATGAGAATACTTGAAGAACCAACACACTGTAACTCTATATTGTTGCTACTATTACGTCAATATGTCTGTGTAGACTCACTGTCATCCAGTTAATGACAATTCGTGATTGGAATTATTCTTGTTTATGCAACAGTCAGTCAGTCTAGGGTGGCCAGCCCCTAGATCCGCCCTGACTCAACAACAGCAAACATGGTGCATCAAGACGTCTGCTGGCAAACTCGTGAGTCAAAATCACAGCACACTTTAATGTGACACATGGCACAAAGTTACACGTAGTCAAACAGACACATTGAGTTGGTGAGAAAGATTCACCAACCCCATTGTTCCAAAAAGGTGCATGCTTACTTACAAGTACGTGCTAGAAGATGATGCAAATATGAGTGCTATGAAGGATAGGCCATTAGACTCAGTTGATTATGTGTAGCTTGACGGATGCTTTGTTTAACATGACACACCTGGCAGGCAGTGGGACATCTGTTGCATTCAATTACATCACCATGTGTTGTCAAGGAGAACATGAGAGAGAGAACGAGAAGGTTTACTGCCTCAATACTTGATGTACTCACAGCCCTCTGAGAATCTGTTCAGATTTTAACACCTTTTAAGTGCTCTCAGAATGATGTCACTTCCTCCATTGACACTTTTGTGAGCTCAACTATGGTCAACTGTGTGCAGTGAACTGACACACACACACACACACATATATATATATATATATATATATATATATATATATATATAATTTTCTTAGTGGTGCAACGGATCATCATTGATCCGTGGTCGGTTTAGATCACGCCCCACGATTCAGATCACGCCCGATCTGCGGATTGGTTGGTGGGGGAAGAAAAAAAAAAGTGTGCATTCAGTCGATATAATTCTGACATGTCAAGCTGAAACATACTCAACGTAACATGCTAAACCTAACTTCAAAATAAAGTTGACCAAATTCCATAATACATTGACAGCAAAGCAAATAGCCTTAGTACACTTTTACTTTGAAGTTTGCTGACGTCGTGGCGTGATGGCTAGCGTGACTTTATTTTTAGACGTTACTTTATCATAGTTGATTGACATTTTAGTTGCGACCAACATCAACAAAACACTATCCCGAACTCCTATTCAAACGCTAATTTAGGATGCTAAGTAATCGCTAATTAAATACGCCGTCACTGTATAATACGGCAGAAGTCTCCAACGTAATTGGCTAGCGGCTACCTGTTAGCATGACCAACGAGCGTGCATCATGTGTCCTTCTCAAGTGTGAGTTGCTTGCTGTTATTGTCTTTTTCTCTCTCCTCCAAACTGGACTTTATTTAAGTCCGCACAAGTTTTATAATAACACTTGAGGGTGAAGGCTTGAAAGGGGTTTGAAAATGTTGGTTGTGGGGAAAAATGGAGCAAAGCAAGCGGCTGCCGGCTGGTAAGTAAATTTGACAGCTGGTATGGTTTACTTAAATTATTTTTCAATATTCTGGACCAAGGCTACTTTGTAATTCACTCTCCATGTTTAAAGGAAGGAAATGTTTCTAAAATTGCACATTGAGGTCTTATCATTATTAAAAAATAAAAAAGATAAATAGAACTTTGTCTTATTTATTTTATAAAACACTTCACTTCACTACACTTGTCCATTAAAAAACGAAAAACGTCAAAATGTCAAACTTAGCTGTATAGAATATAGGAACACAACTTTAAGCCGTTAGTACCTTATTATTACAAAAACACACAAATTTACAACTTATCCAATATAAAATTATTCATAGAACATACATTACTCAATAGATGATGAAGAAAATGGGACTCTCAGACTCCGACATTTGTCTCCAGTGTTTACAAAACACTACAGACACTTATTTTCATGCTTTATGGTTATCCACTCCGGTTATGTATTTCTGGACTACAGTCTTAGAAAAACTTTCCGCTTGGACTGTAGGATACCTTTATCTCCAAACTTGTGTTTTCTAGGTGACCTAACAACAACTGACTTACCACGTAAACAATTTCAATCTACACTTTCTACACACCCTTCCTCCTCCTCTCCCCCTCTCTCTGCGGCCCTGCCGCCGCCCCTTGCCCTTCTTGTCATCTCCTTCCCCCGTCCCTTCCCCCTCCCCTGTCCGCCTTCCTCCCCCTCCCCTGGGCCGGGGGCTCCATCCATGGCCTGGGTCTCGGGGCGCCGGGGGCCGGGCGGGTGGTTGTGGGTGTTGTGCCTGCCCCGCTCCGGTGGGCCTCCTGGCACCTCAGGCGGGCCCCAGCATCCGGGGGGCGAGCCCTATCGCCCCGCCGGGCTGGTCCCATATGCCCGCCGGGGTCCCAGTGGGGTGGGTGGGGGTTTGGTGGGCGGGTGCGCCTCCTGCCCCCGCCCGGTTGGAAAGGGCCCCGACTGCACTAGTTTTGCACAATACACGTTGTTTATAGACACATAGGGCACATAACACACTTTGGGGGGAGACACCGTCTTCGCCCTACAATTCCTCTCCAATTTTTATGCACCACACAACTGGGGGGGTAGGTGTGTCGGGGTGGGTTGCCATCGGTTGGGGAAGACCGCAGTATTAAGCAGTGCTGCGGTCCCTCATCCGTGTCCCAGCCGAACCACCGTGCCCCCCCTATTGTTTTTTTTTTTTTTAATGCACCACATACACTTACAAATCTGTCTGGGAGTCAGGTGGATTGGAGGGGGGGGGGGGGGGTGCTGGGCTGGTATAATTTCTCTCTGCTCCATCTCACCTGTTCCCAATTTTAATGCACCACACACACACTTGTATATACACTGGGTGGGTTGGGGGCCTGGGGGCGGCTGAGGCTGGGTTGTGGTGGGTGGCGGGGGTGGATGGGTGGCTGAGGGGGGTTGTGGGGGGAGCGGGGGCTGTGGGCCGGTGGGGTGCCTGGCGGGCCTGCCGTGCTCCGTCCTGCTGCGTTGGGGAGCGCCAAAGACCTGGTCCAGAGCTACCAAGAAGGAGAGGAAAGCTATGGTAATCTCAGAAGTTGCCAAGATGGAAGAGGAAACCTACAAGATAACAGCTGTGAGCCAGCAACAGCAAGGCAGATGGACTACTTGGGAGGCCGTGATTAATAGAACCATTACCTGGGCCAACATGTGGCGAACTCCCCAGGCAAGGCTGAGCTTCCGGATTAGGGTTACCTATGACATGCTACCCAGACCCCAGAATCTTCTCTCCTGGTTCGGCACAGAAGAACCCTGCCATCTTTGCAACGCTCCAGTTCCAAGCCTGAAGCACATCCTTTCTGGCTGCAAGATGGTGAAACAGAATTTTTCTTTCAATTTAATTATAACTGTTTTGATTTAGTTATGACTATTTAGAATTGGACAAAATTGCTTTGATTTACTCAGTATAGTTTTGTATGACAATTCTCTTTCCCTTTAAATTCCTACTAGCAAATGTATTGAGACATTGTGACGAATGGGGGCGTAGTCATGTCACTTTGGGAGGTAACGTTTTGGAGGACAAAGGGATATTAGCCACAGGCGGGGGATGGGAACTTTACAGTTGAGAATTCAAGATGGCGCGGGTGGCTGCCATCGTCTCCTGTCGGCGATGTCGTGAATAAATGTGAAGAAAATGCCTGAATTCACTGATCTCATGTATGTTTTATTAATCAACGACATGAACACGCAAATGGTAAGAATCCGCCATTCCAACAATGGCACTCTTCCAAGGAAGATACAGATGACGGCATGACAAGATCCTGCGCAAGCTAGCGGAGTCCCTGGATGGGAGTTTGGTGGGCGGGTGCGCCTCCTGCCCCCGCCCGGTTGGGGGGGGGGCCGCTGGTCGCTCCTCTTAACTCACTGCACTAGTTTTGCACAATACACTTTTATAGAGATATAGGGCACATAACACACTTTGGGAGGGGTGGGGTAGGGTCTTCGTCCTACAACTCCCCTCCAATTTGAATGCACCACACAACGGTGTGTGTGTGTGTGGGGGGGGCATTGTTTGGGGCAGACCGCAGTATAGAGCAGTGCTGCGGTCCCTTGACCGTACTCCCCCCCCCTTTTTTTTTTAATGCACCACATACACTCACTGACATGCCTGGGAGGCGGGTGGATCGGAACATGGGGATATCATTTCCCTCTGCTCCGGTTCACCTGCTCCCAATTTTAACGCACCACACGCACACACTTGTATATGCACTGGGTGGGGTCACATTCAAGGTTTAGGGGTAGAGTTCACCAGTCGGCGAGCTGGCGAACTCGGTAACAGGGTTAAATCTCACTATTTACGCTGGAGTGACAACCGGGGCCTTTCCCCGCTGGGCCTGGGGCTCGGGGGTGCCGCCCGTCCTCCGGTGCCCCCATCTCCCCTTCTGCCCCCGGTATTCCGTCCCTCCACGCGGTTGGGGATGGGGTGGGCGCGGGCGCCCTCTCTGCTCCGCTGCTCGGCCACTCTTCTGGGCCGGTGCGGGGGATCCCCGGGATCTGGGGGTCGGGGGCTGGGGGCCTGCCGGTTGGTGGGGGTGGGGTCGGGGGGAGGGGCTGCTTGTTTGGGGGTGGTGGTGGTGGGGTGCTGGGGATGGGAGAGTGTCTGGGGGTGGCTGGGGCTGGGTTGAGGTGAATGGGGGGCGGGGGGTCGTGGGGGGAGCGGGGGTTGTGGGCCGGTGGGGTTCCTGGCGGGCCTGCAGTGCCCCGCGTTGGGGTGGGGGGCGCTCCTGCTCCTGGGTTTGCTCTCCGGCCGGTGGCTCCTGCCGGGCCCGGGGGTCGTCCTTTGGCGCTGCCGCGGCCTGGGGGCCCTGAGGTGTTGCGCTTGCTCTGTCCTGGCGGGGGTCGATGGCTCCCCTCTTTGGTGGAGATTTTCATGCATGCCAGATCCACACACCAGCATCTATCGAAACTCAGACACAATCTTCCTCAGGTCATTGAATCGGTGGAGGCTGGTGTCTGTGGATCTCAGTCCGCTTCGTCTGTCCTTCCTTCCTTTTCTCCTTTGGTCTCTTGAGGTCTCCCTGATTTGTTGAAATTTAGATGTGTCTGGGGTTGGTGAAGGACTCTGGTTGGTGGCCTGGTGGGTGGTGTCTGGTCGGTGCTGGATTTCACTTTCCTTTCTTTTCTTTGGTCCTTTCTCAGGTTTCCTGACAGACTCACGACTCTGGCTGAAAGTGTTCGGTTTAGGGAAATGGTATGGGATTTTTATTTTTATAGGTTTTAGGTGAACTAATGAATGCACGCACGCGCACATACACATTTTCTATATATATATATATATATATATATATATATATATATATATATATATATATAAAAAATATATATAAAAAAAAAAAAAGAACCAGTTCAGGGTTTACCCCGCCTACTGCCCGAAGCCAGCTGGGATAGGCTCCAGCACCCCCGCGACCCTTGTGAGGAAAAGCGGTCAAGAAAATGGATGGATGGATGGAGCGCAATGATGATGACATGTCAAATCAGTAAAATTACCAAATGATCAATACTGAGCTCTCCAGGAAAAAAAAAAAGAAGAAGGATCCTAAGCAGGCTGCAGGGGGCAGTAGGGAGACGTCCCTATCGCTGCTCCACCACCTGGAGATGTTCCGGAGATAATGGAGCGAAACATCAGGGAAGGATGTTACCCGGCTGATGACCCTGCAGCATGCACAATGGCACCGTCGGAGGTGCGTCAGGCAGAAATGCCAAGCAGGTACAACTATCTGTGCTTGCATCTCTCTTGCATCTCTCTTGCATCTCTCTCTCTCTCTCTCTCTCTATATATATATATATATATATATATATATATATATTTATTTATTTATTTATTAAGGCCCGACCTATATAATCGACCGATTATTGCCCTTCAAATATCGGCCAAAACAATCAGCCAATTGGCCAATTATTTTCCCCTTAACGTTATCATCGAAGAAAACTGACGTTACCGACGCTGTGAAAGTACCCTGAATGCACAATGCATTTTGTTTGTGTAGCATTAGCAACTAGCAAGTGCGTAGCATATGTTATTCTGGTTATTCTGTTGTTATTCCGGTAGTAGTTAACTGTAAAACTAAACACAAGACGCTAAGAATTACATTCAATGTATATTTAAATACAAAATATTCTTCGTTTTAAAAACATTGCTAGCCTAGCGCTAATTCTAAAAGCGAAGGGAGGATCCCATTCAAATGCTAACAGGAAGTTAGCATCGGGAGTGTTTTCACACACAAATGCTTCGGGAACACATACCCACAGGTAAGATAACACTACGCAAAGGCACAGATTCTTCCCAATTGCAATGTTCTTCTGTACTCACTTTATGTGTGTACACCATGGATGTATTAAATAGTTTTTTTTTTGCATTAAATATGTATTTTTAAATAATCGGCAATCTGTATTTTTTTCTGCCAAAAATCATATTGAAAATATCGTTTGGGCCCTGATATATATATATATAATATAAGTGCCTTTAACGGTACCATTTTTTTTAGCGCTCGATTTACAACCGCTCCTTAGTTGGAAAGCTTCTATTAAGGGAATTCCAGCCGCGATGCAGCAGAAAATTCCACGTCAAAATTACCCAATAGAAATGTACTGTGCTGCAATGGAGCTACAATACACAATGTTGTTCGAACGGAGGAGCCACTTGGACTGTGTAGCACTTGCACTGGTTCCCTGCTTTGCGCACTCGGTAGCGCTGGTGTTAGTGATTAGCACAGAGATAGGCTGCCACAGCTCTGGTGCCCACTCTCAACCCCCTGTGACTGAGAGCCAAGAGCCGAATGGATGCCGTCTTGTCACTTGTAGTGACTCCAAGCCACTTGATCTTTTGGTGTGAGGCGTATTTTATTCAGCAACTCCAGAAAATAGATGTGTAACACATTGGGCTTTAAAGGTGCACTTTGTAACAATTTGCCCTACCTTTTTATGTACCATTTATGACTGAAACATTCTTTGATTAGTAGATTAACACCTTTGCTGTTTGTAAAGGGAACTCATGCAAGCCTCAAATTTGAGTTTGAATTTCCTACCCTCTGTCTGCGGATGTATCATCATGTGTGCATAGTGTACATGAAGTAGGGGAAATGCAGTTTCATTTTCTGGCCACAGGTGGCAGTAGCATTTCAAAATTAAATTTCTGCGTTCAGTAGCTTTAAATAACACATTTTTTTCATTATTTATAAGTGGACAGACTGGGTTTATATTTAATGATTAAAAATGCATAGCGAGAACTAAATATGATGAAAATGCCTTCGGTGCTAAAATAAATAAATGTCTAATTGTATCATGTGATTCCAAGGGGGACGGGCTAAGCATAAAGGGAACTCCGCAACAGGGACCAAAAGGTGTACAACAGTTTTATTTAAAAGACTGGTGGTCTCATTGCCTCACGCCATGTCAGACAGTTTTGATTCATATTGTTAATTAGACTGCTCATGTACATGCTTACTTATTCCACCCGCATTTGCACTCGTAATCTTATTTTAGCTTTCATGTGTTTATGGGTTGCAAACAAGTATTATTTTACATTTCTAGCTACTTTAATCATCTGAATGTACCAACTGAAAGAATTGTGTCTTTTATTCAAAGTTAGATCAGACCTCCGCAAGATGTAGCGTCTGGAGGTGATGTATGTGTGACACACCAGTGCAAGGTGTGGGTACAGTTTGCCCAAGACACGACACATTAGAGGCAAGCTGTGCTGTGATTTCCATGTTCCATCTCATCAACTTACTCACTGCATTCTTATTGACTGTAGCTCAGTCTGACACAGCAGCACTCTTATTGATTTTATGTATTGCTATATTATTTAAAGCAGTGAAAAAATCTGTAAGACTCTGGTAATTGATACAAGGGAAATAAGCTCCCCACTAAAAAGCAACACCGCAAGTTTATTGCTTACAAATCATTGCTATCTAGCTGACATGTGATTCTATTATGATGATGAATCACATTAATGGAGGGATGAAGGCTTTGCCCGTTATTAGGCTGTAATCAACCCCAGGCGGCTAAGGGAATGAAACAGGCGAGGTCTGGCAACACTACAGGGTTCTAAGGGGAAAGTATGTTAAGGAGTTTGAAGAAGGTCACTGGAGTGCTCAGGCTGTGATTGGAGACATTCTGCAGGCTCAATTGTGGTGGTGGTGGTGGGGGGGTGGGGGGGGGGGGGCGTGCGTTGACTAAGTGTGAGAAGGAAGGTCTCCATCAGCAGCCCAAGGACAAATTTCACAAGTCTCAGCAAAAAGTAGATCACAACCGAAAAGACCTTCAGCCAAGGATACACTCAGGCCATCAGAGACTGCCTTTACATACTCCTTGTGGGTTTGAATGGGAGGAAGACCGGTAGCCAAAGTGACAGAAACACATGCAGCCAAAGACGTTGGGACAACGAAGATAAGTGGGAGTGAGAGGGAGAAAAAAAAAGGTTTTGCTGCATGAATGCCCAACAGCAAACTCCATCAACTTCCCCTCTTCCTTTCTAATAAATTGTCTTGCAATGTCAGAGGAAAACACCAAAGAGGAAAGTCAGAGTCTTGTAAGGCAGATAGTTTGCAGTTTCAAACAAGGGAATAGATTTAAGAGTTAATGACCCTTTAATTAAATGATTAAAGGATTAGATCAAAATAGGCAACATCCATCCAACAGATTTGTTCTTGTTTTATACCTTTTCTGGCTCCCTTAACAGACATCTAACATTCTGTATTGATGTGCTCAAATATTATCAATATGTCAGTGTGACTTTGGCTTGTGCTTGTTTTACTTTTTTATTAGTCATCCATGAAGTGTGAGTGAGGTTTTTAAACCTGATCAATACAATCATTCAGTCACAAAATGCATAGCATCCAAAACTCCTTCTATCTGTGCTTAAATAAACACCAATAAATTCTCCACTGTAAAAAAAAAAGAAAAAGAAAAAAAGAATTAGGTTGTTAAACATAAGAGTATTTGTTGAAAATTCCCCATGATTTAGATGTTTCTGGGGTTGGTGAAAGATTCTGGTTGGTAACCCGGTGTGTAGTAGGTGATGTCTGGTCGGTGCTGGATTTCATTTTCCTTTCTTCTTCTTCTTCTTCTGTGAGGAGTGGGAGGGTTAGAGAGAGGGAGAAGTGCGAAAAAATTTTGAGCGTTTTTTGGTGTTTTTTCATCTCTTTTTTGATATTTATGTATAATAGTTTTTTTCTTTATCTTGTAGTGTTTTTTTGTAAAACTTAGTGGTTAGTGTCGGTGTTTGTTTTTTCGGTGGTGGACCGGCGTAGCCGGTAGGCAACATGCCGGTGGCGGAAACGCCCGCTGCCGAGTTCGAGCGTCTCACTCGCCGGCACGCAGTTAAGCTGTTGCCGGCAGTGGGCTGCTCGGTGGAGGAGGCAGGAATGGCCGTGGGGAAGGTGGTGGGATACAGCAGTATTAAATCTGCGTCCCGAATGAATGCAGCGATCGTTATCTTCCTTGATGACACTAACAAGGTGGGCCAGGTGGTTGAGAGCGGTGTAGTGATTGGCGACACCTTCACACCTGTTCTCCCCCTCGTGAGCCCTGCAAGGAAGGTAACGATCTCGAATGCTCCACCGTTCATTAAAAATGAGGTGCTCGCTAAAGAGCTGTCGAGATTTGGTCAACTCGTTTCACCGATAAAAATGGTGTCTTTGGGCTGCAAGTCACCGCAACTTAAGCACGTTGTGTGTCACCGGAGACAGGTGCACATGGTGCTTAAAGACACGACGGGCGAGCTGAACCTGACATGCACTTTTAAAGTTGAAAATTTCCCGTATATGGTGTTTGTCTCTACCGAACACATGGAGTGTTTTGGGTGCGGTGCGGAGGGGCACTTACTTCGCTCCTGTCCGGAGCGGAAGACGCCCGCACCGGACAGGAGCGCCCTCCCACCCGGGGATGCGGCGGCGGCCGGAGGCTCCGGTGTTGGCCGGTCCGTCGGCTCCGGTGTTGGCCGGTCCGTCGGCTCTGGTCGCCCCGGTGACGGCGACGGCGGGGTTGGCGGGTTCGGTTGATGCGGTGCCGGTGGTGGGTGGGGCTGCGGTGGAGTTGACAGGAGCTGGCGGTGGCGGGTAACGTATTAGAGGGATCGATAAAAGAAAAAAAGGGAACAAACGCCGTCATTCTACGACCGTGTGATAATGTGTTTGTGAATGAAAACATGGCTGATGTGGGTGATGAGGGAATGGATGATGATGACACATTACTGAAAGTGTCACAAAAGAGAAAACTTAATTTTCTGGTGAAAGGTATGGTTAAAAATAGAAAAACGACTGAAAGTGAATGTGATTTTACACAGGATGACAACGATGTACCCTACTCTGTTGAAATGATAAAGAGGTTTCTTGAAGAAACAAAAGGGGTGCGGCAAACCGCCGTATCCGAGCATTTTCCCAATCTCAGGCTTTTTATTAAGTCCGCAAAGCCTCTTTCACGAAGGCTTGGGGAAGTGCTCACCGACCAAGAAATTTATCTAGAAAGCCAAAGATGAATTGCACAATGATGAAATTGGGGATTAATCTCCTTTTTTTGTTGTTTTTGTCAATGCTGTGTTGTCCTAATGGGTCGCTATTTATTTTCCCATTTATGTGTGATTTTAATATGGGAACTCTGAACGTGAATGGTGCCCGGGCTGATTTCAAAAGAGCTGCTGTTTTTAAGATGATGGAATTGAATAGACTAAATGTGTTGTTTCTTCAAGAAACGCACAGCACTGACAACAATGTCTGTGAATGGAATATAGATTTTAAGGGGTAGGTAATTCTGAGCCATGGTTCCAGTGCCAGTGGTGGAGTTGGTATTTTATTAGCTCAGAATTTTTTGCCGGCTTCTTTTAGTGTAGAGGAAATTATTCCAGGTTTTTTGCTGAAAGTTATAGCTTTTTATGAAAATGTTAAGTTAGTATTTTTAAATGCCTATGCTCCGACCAGAGGGGTGGAGAGGATCACGTTTTTAGATAAGTTAGGTGATGCTCTTAAAGCGTGTTGTGGTGATTTCGTGTTTTTAGGCGGTGATTTTAATTGCACAGAAAATCCCGCTCTGGACAGGAATCATCCTGAGCCACACCCTGGGTCGTCTCACAGACTCAGACAGCTCATTAAAGACCACGAGCTGTCTGACCTATGGAGAGTCTTTCATAATGACACACGACAGTACACATGGAGCCATAGGTATGAGAATTATTTATCCCTCGCCAGACTTGATCGCTTTTACTGTTTTAGTCACCTTTTAAATATTTTTAAAAGGTGCTCGATTCGGCCTGTTGGTTTTAGCGATCATTTTCTTGTTTCTTGTTCCGTTTTTATTCAGAACATTCGCTTACGTAGCGCCTATTGGCATTTTAACACAGCTCTTTTGAATAATCAGGCTTTTAAAACAGCTTTTAAGTTTTTTTGGTTATCCCACAGAGAGAGCAGACCCAGTTTTCCCACCATCCAGCAATGGTGGGATTACGGAAAAACTCAAACCAGACAACTGTGCCAGAACTTCACTCGCTTTGCCACGGGTGAGTTGACCCGGACTGTAAGGGGTCTGGAGAGACAAGTAGAGGAGTTACAGTCTGTAGCTGCTTCTACGGGAAATCGAGGAGTTTTAGACTCCCTCAAGTCCAAACAGTCGGCGCTGGCCAGCCTGCTCGGGGTTTCTGCACAGGGGGCGCTGGTCAGGTCGCGTTTTATGAACATCTCGCAGATGGATGCCCCCTCTCAGTTTTTCTTTGGGTTTGAGAAGAAAAATGGACAAAGGAAGATCATTCATTGCTTACGCACGGGTAGCCGTTCCGAAGTCTCAGATTCTTCTGGGATCAGGAAATATGCTGCCGGTTTCTACAGAGACCTTTATAGGAATGAGTGGTCAAGTAATCCAGAGGCACACGGCAATTTTTTAAGCGGTCTCCCTCAGTTGAGCCAGGAGCAAACCCCTCAGTTGGCGGCACCAGTGAGGCTCGAGGAGCTGGAAGCTGCCCTGGGGAGCCTGCAGTGTGGCAGGGCTCCTGGCATTGATGGCCTTTCGGTGGACTTTTACAAGTCCTTCTGGCCGGTTGTCGGACCAGACTTGCTTGCCGTGATTAACGACAACATCAAAAATGGGAAGCTCCCGTTGAGCTGCAGGAGGGCCATCATCACCCTGCTACCAAAGAAGGGAGACCTGCAGGACATGAAGAACTGGAGGCCTGTGTCCTTGCTGTGCTCGGATTACAAGATCTTCTCCAAAGCACTGGCCCTTAGGCTGCGAGGGGTGATGTCGTCCATCATCCACCCTGATCAGACCTATTGCGTGCCGGGCAGGCTCATCAGTGATAATATAAATCTAATTCGGGATTATTTGGAACTCTGCAATTCCTTGGCTATTGGGACTGGCCTCATTTCCATAGACCAGGAAAAGGCTTTTGATAGGGTTGAACATCAGTACCTGTGGCAAACCATGGGAGCCTTTGGTTTCAGCCCTGATTTTATAGCCATGATCCGGGTGTTTTATTGCGATATTGAGAGCGTTCTTAAAATAAATGGTGGTCTGAGTGCCCCGTTCGACGTCCGGAGGGGGGTGAGGCAGGGCTGCTCTCTCTCTGGGATGCTGTATTCTCTGTCCATAGAGCCTCTGCTCCACAAGTTAAGGGAAACTTTAAACGGTGTGCACATCCCCCAGTGTTGCATGTCTTTCAAATTATCTGCCTATGCTGATGATGTAGTGGTTTTAACTAAGTCACAAGAGGACATTGACATTTTAAAAAAAGTTGTGACAGAGTTTGGTTTTATTTCATCTTCGCGTGTGAACTGGGGGAAGAGCGAGGCTCTCATGGTGGGAGAGGGGCTGAAGGACAAGCTCAAATTGCCGGGCGAACTGGAATGGAAAATTGGGGGTTTTAAATATTTGGGCATCTTTTTGGGAGATGAGACCTACAAAAAGAAAAACTGGGAAAATGTGTTGGAGACGGTGAGGGTGAGGTTAAAACGGTGGAAATGGTTACTGCCAAAAATGTCCTACAGGGGCAGAACCCTCATAGTCAACAACTTGGTTTCGTCTTCCTTGTGGCACAAACTAATGGTCTTGGACCCTCCAGCCTCTCTCCTAGAAGAGTTACAGCGCATTTTAATTGATTTCTTTTGGGGGGGCAGGAGGCACTGGGTTCCACAGAGCATCCTTTTCCTCCCTAAAGAAGAGGGGGGGCAGGGCTTGGTGCATTTGGCCAGCAGGGGCGCTGCTTTTAGACTCCAGTTTGTGCAAAGGCTCCTGACTGGCCCCAAGGATGTTCTGTGGAGACCATTAGCCCGATGCACTCTGCAGCGTTTAGGTTTATGTGGGCTGGATTTTAGTTTGTTTTTAATGGACTTGTCTCGCATGAGCACAGTTTCTCTGCCTTGTTTTTATCGGAGTGTTTTTAAAGTCTGGAACTTCCTGAAAAAACAGCGGGCGGAGCAGGCCGACTCACTGTACTGGCTCATGCAGGAACCTGTCCTCCAGGGAACCCTGCTGGACTACCCTAGCTGGGGGGGAGCGACTCTGTCCAAGACCCTTCAAGCTGCAGGGGTCGAAACGCTTGGCAGAGTGGTGGAGCTGACCGGTCCCAGTCTTGAGGACCCCGCTCTGCTGGCCTCCATTCTGGGGCTACATTCCGTGAGGGTCGTTACACAGCTGCTGAACCACTGGAAAAGTAGACTGGCTGGACATGAGCGCTCCCTCCTCAGTCTGTATGGCAGTGGTTCCCTAACTCCGAACCCAGAGGACGGCTTCCCCCACATCGGCCTGCTCCCAGACTTGGGTGACTGCGGCGGCCCCCTGCTGGAGAACATTCCAGCAGTTTCTTTGGGAGCCGCGCCCAGAAAACAATTTTACCGAACAATGGTTAAGACCTTGCATAAAAACAAACTTACCGGACGATTGGACACTCCATGGAGGAGAGTTATGGACGAAAAACTGAAGCCAGCTTGGGGCACTTTATACAAGGCCCCAGTGGTCAAAAAACATGGCGACGTTCAGTGGCGGATCCTTCACGGCATCGTGGCCGTGAACTCCTTTGTCTCCGCGATAAATCCGGCCGTGGCGGATACCTGCCCCTTTTGTGGACACAGGGAAACAGTCTTTCATTGTTTTTATCAGTGAGAGCGTTTGCGTTCGGTTTTTGATTTGGTTGGTAGGCTTTTTACCCAATGCAATGTAGTTTTTTACAAGCACTCTTTTATTTATGGGTTTTAACCACAAGGGCCAGTTCAAGAGGGAAAGCCGGGTTTTAAACTTTGTTTTGAGCCAGGCCAAGATGGGTGTGTGGTTGTCCCGAAAAAGGAAAGTTGACGATGGGGCAGAAGTTGATCCCACGGTTCTGTGTAAAAAGTTGATAAAGTCCAGACTTTTTATTGATTTTAGTTTTTACAAGAGAGCAGGAGATCTGGAGAGTTTTTGTGACATGTGGACTGTTAACGGGGCACTGTGCGACGTGAATGAAGAGGTGTTGTGTTTTAGCGATGTTCTGCTGTGAAAGCATTTTATTTTTTTATCTATTTATGAAATTGCTCTTGCCGACCTGTGTGTTTAGGAAAAGAATGTAAATAAGAGCGGCAAATAAATACATTTTTTCAAAAATCAAAATCAAAAATCATTTTCCTTTCTTTTCTTTGATCCTTCCTCGGGTCTCCTGAAAACCTCACAACTCTAGCTGGATTCTGAAGTATTCGGTTTAGGTGAACGGTATGGGATTTTTAATAGGTTTTAGGTGAATTAATGAGTACACACTCACACATACTCACACACAGACAAAAAAAAAAAGAAAAAGAGAGAGAGAGCAATGATGATGACATGTCGAATCGGTAAGATTACCGAATTAACAATACTGAGCTTTCTCTTAAAAAAAAAAAAAAATTAAAGAAAATTCCCCATGATGTATACACCAATGTATGCTTATTCAAATGAAGCAACAAAGTTATAAATTGTCCGTATCTTATATGTTGTAACATAACAGTTTGAGTTCTGGCCACGCAGATGACTGGTCCACTGTCAATTAGCGGCAAATAGCAGACTGATCTGGTGTGTTCTTACGCCAAGTCACCACCTTTGTTCAGATTAAAGTTCCTCAATAGCCTTTTTTTTTTTTTTACTTGTAGGATGATACACAGAAAATCAGTCAGTGTTAAATTTCCAGTGTTCGATCAAATATGCAGTAAGCAGTGTTATTTTAACACTGACTGATTTTCTGTGTATCATCCTAATTGAATTTCCTTGAGTGTTGGGGTGTTTGTTGGGTTACCTTGAGTGTTAAATTAACCACACCCTCATTTCCGGTGAAGAAGAAACTTGCCAATTTACCAGCATGCTGTCGACATTTCATCCAGACACTAAGGGCATGGGTTTGATCCCAGGACAGTGTGACTAAGAGTAAAATATTGAATCCTCAGTTGCTCCTCATCCCGTGTCATCAGTAGTCAAAATGTAAAGTGCTTTGAGGGCCTTTTAAGGAGGAAAAATGCTACATAAATCAACCATTTACCAGAGAACAATGTAGTTTGAGTTACATTTTTAACACTGACACAGTGACACTAGTGCAATACACTCATAAATGTTTAAACACCAGAGTTAAGTGTAGTTTGACAAAATTAAATGTTTAACACTGACACTAGTGTACAGTACTTTCAACACTACTCAGTGTTTATCAGTGTAGATTTTTAACACCATACAGTGTTGGACTAACACCGGTTAAGTGTGAAAAAATAAACACTTTGAAAAGTGTCACACTTTGTGGACACATATAAACACTGACTTTTCTAGTGTTAGATTTAACACTCTCGGTATTAGAGTTAACACTCTCAGTGTTAATCTTACACTGGCAATTTTGCTGTATTGATTTACTCCACTAAAAGCCATCCAATATTTTGTATAGAAAAAAATTTAACTTTCAGGCACTACATGTACGGCGCATTAATACAGTTTTGTAGTGTGTAAGGCTTCTATTTTTTAATTTAGTCAACGTATTCAAATGTTACCTTTTGCTCAAACAACTCACCTCAAAGAACAAATTAACATACGTTAACAATTGAAAACATGTATTGATGTCATGATGTGTGAAATCGTATTATACACGCTTAAGTTACAATGACATAATGGCTGAAAGATTTTTCTTCTTGAACCAACCACGCAAGCACGCACCCCCCCCCCCCAATACACACACACATTTTTGTACTTATATCATTGTGATATCCATTGACATAATTAATTTCCTAGCCCCTTAACCTTAACCATGACATCACCCAAACCCTTACCCTAACCCCAACCAGAATAGAATTCAAACCTAAACTCTAAAACCAAGTCTTGACCCTCAAAATGAGGTCTGAACTTGTGGGGACCACCAAAATGTCCCCATAATTTCAAGTCGGTCCCCACAAAGTTAGTTAAACCTGGAAAAACACGGGTGTATGAACCCCATAGTGTAGCAATGACAAAGGCACACACTCGCTCATTCTATTGCCTGAGAGTGCAAATGTTTAGAACAGTGTCCGGAGAGAAGTTCAGGAGGTCTAACGACTTTTTCTTGGAGGTCGTGTGCAGTCATCTTCACGAGTTCCCGATTGTGCTCTGACTGCATTTATGGTATCCTTAATGTACACATCTCATATTATTTCTAGAGGTGCTAGCGTGTTACTCATTGCTATGTTCCGAGCGCCAGCATTTTATTGTAAATAATCTAAATTCTGCCTGGAAAAAAGGGTCTGTTCTTTGAAAGGGTCTCTCTTTACAAAGAAAAGCTTAGAGCCTCCACAAGCTCCAAGATTTTCTAAGAAACAACACTGCTGAAGTGAATCAAGGTACTGAATATTAACTTCTTTTTATAACTTTTTAAGCCACATGTCCTATATAGAAGTAATGTGTTTGGTAGTTAAGAAGTGGACAGTGACATATTCCTCCTAAGTCTTCTGTACGCCAAGATGTCTTTGCACCCTGCAAATGGACCATCTGGATGCACTGCTAAAGCTCTCCATCAATATGACTATCATCATTTTCTAAAGAGCTTTTGCATTTTTATATAGAAAAAAAGGCAATTAGCTCATTAAAGCTGGTGAATGATGAAAAAGTGTGAAGTTATATACAGATCTAATTATAAGTATAATGGATTTTCAAGTATAAAAAGACCAAAGTCGTCAAAGCTGGGGCGGGGGTGATCAGTAAAGCTATCTTCCAGAACAGAAAAAAATTATCAATTTTAGAAGTGTTTTGGAATTCTGACTGCCCGTGTGTGAAATATAGATGTGCACAGGTATTTTAGAGCTGAAAGGAGGACTTTGTCTCCATGACTCAAGTGAATGAACTAATGCAGCAGCAAAAAGACATGTTCATAGCATTACTACAACAAGAACACAAACTTTTCAAAAGTTTCGTAACGATAATTGTGGATTCAACAAACAGATTAGATGCACTTTCACTGGAGATACAGGAGGCAAAAATAAGCTTAAAATTAGAGCTGTCAAACGATTACATTTTTTAATCTGATTAATCACATCATCACAATTAATCACTTAATAAAAAATGTTTTTTTTATCAATATTTTTTTCTCGCCAAATTTGAAGCGCACCCGTTTAATGTTATGAGGAAGTCTTCAACATTTTTTGATCCACTGCATCCTCCTCTTTTTCTAATCAATGAATTACTTGCATAATTTAAAATTGGGAAAAAAATGACCCCAATATTTTGACATATATAATATTCTAAATGTCATACATTTATTAAATGCTTTACTTTAATGCATGTAATAGTGTTTATTGCTCAAACAACTTGTGCGACCTGTGTCACGCTAAAGAATAATATATGGTCAAAATTAATAGTGCGATTAATCTGCGTTAATTCATGATTAATGCGATGTTTTTTGTGATTAATTAATCAATTAATGCGATAACTTTGACATCACTACTTAAAATACACCCAAAAAGAAGTGGATGATTTAAAAGGATAAACAGATGGAGTATAACAAAGCTATACAGACAGATGTTTTCAAAGTATGTTGGTTGTCTCTAATAAAATTGATTATTTGGAAGGACAGTCAAAGAGGAACAATTTGATCTTTGATGGAATTCCTGAGTCACCAGGAGAGTCATGGACTGAGACGGAGGGAAAGGTTATGAAAGTGATAACTGAAAACCTAAAAATTCAGCAAACAGTTGAGATAGAAAAGGCCCATCGCAAAGGAAAATTTAATGAGGACAGAAAAGAAAGACCAAGGCCGGTGGTAGTGAAGCTGCAAAGATTTAAGGACAAATCAGTTATTCTACAAAAAGCTAAGAATCTTAAGGGAACAAAAAAAAAAATCATAAATGAGGACTATACAGATGCTGTTAAAAGGAAAATAAAATAACTGATGCTTGAACTGAGAGCTGCAAGAGAGAATGGAGAAATTGCATACTTCCTGTCAATACGGGGGCTTTAGGACCCAGATGCGGGAAGGCAGAGCGAGGAGGCAGAGGTGTAGTCCACAAGAAGGATTTCATTTCTATTCAAAAAAAGAGCTTCAAAAGTACAAAATAAAACTGATCTAACAAAACATAAAGCAAAACATGGCGAAACAACTTAGGAAAAACTAACAGCATGACAAGGTAAATGACGAGGGGCAAAACCGGGCAGCATGACTTGGAGGAAAAGACAACCAACAACAGCAACAATAATGAACCGACATAGGCAGCGGGGAGACAACCGACTAAATACACCAACACTAATGACATAACAAGACACACCTGGCTGAGGGCACTGATTGGATGACACATGAGGGTAATGGGGAAAGGTGGGCACAATCAGGGTTGACAAAGACACCAAACAAGGAAAGGCAAGTGACCTGAAACGAGAGGAGTCAGACTTTTCACAATAAAACAGGAAATGACAAGACAAGGGGAAAACACAAGGAAAACAGAAGCTAAACATGACAGGGAGTAAACAAGACTGAAAATAAACATGACACTTCCGACATGACAAGTTGATTACTCATGCCCGTACCAGCACACCAAAACTGAGTAAAGACAAATAATCCACAAAAGTATGAGGAAATATACAATCTCCAAGGCATTCAATGTAATAAACTCACTGTAAATGAAGACACAAATAAGTACGTAGCAACAGCAGCACAGTAACACAAAGGAAAGATGAACATGATGAACACAAATAATATGGACTTGAAAACATTTGAATACGCTGACTACAAGACATTCAACCCTGGGAATTTGGACCCAGACAAACACTATTACAAAAATGATCACTGCAGTTTCAATTGCAACTAATTACATGGATGATCAATTCAACAAAAACATAAAAATTGGAAATGCACTTTCAATTATAAATTTCAATAGTAGAAGTCGCTACAGAAAAAAAAAAAATCAAAGAATACCTGAATAAATTAAATAAATTCAAAATAATTGCCATATCGGACACATAGCTTGATAATGAAAAAAATTGTTACATGGGTCTGGAAAGATATGAATTGTTTGCAACAAATAGGGAAAACAGAAGAAGGGGACTGGGGGGGGGGGGGGGGGTTGGAGGGGCTCGCAATACATGTAGACAAAGCGCTTAGATGCAGTAAAATTGAACATTTGACTACCACCATTGACAACATAATGGAATGTTTAACCATTACCAGTACACATCAAAAATGGATCATGTCTTGACATATTCAATGAAAAACATCAGCGGATATTGTCAGTTACACAAATGATAAAAATATATAAACACAAATAATATGTGGTGATTTTAACATTGACTTGTTAAATCCAAATGGGCATCAGAAAACAACAGATTTTATAAATACAATGTATAGTAATAATCTACTCCCTGTAATTATGAAACCTAGTAGAATAACAACTGATTTAGCTACACTAATAGATAACATATTCATAAATAAAATTGACCATAAAATAGAAAGTGGACTTTTTATTAACGATATAAGTGATCATCTTCCGGTCTTTGCAATCTTCCAAGAATATTTTGATTAAAAAAAATAAGAATAATAAAACCAACAATAACTTACACATCAGAAACAAGACTAAGAACACAACGCTCCATGGCTGCCTTTAAGTTGGATTTAGAAAAACATAATTGGTCTGAGGTCTATTCAAATGATGATCCCAATATTGCATACAGTGCATTTCAATCAACTATTATCTCTACTATCTCTTTATACAATAAACATTGTCCATTAATAAAAGTTACAAGAAAGTATAAAGGTTTAAATAAGGCATGGATGACAAAGGGGATAGAGAATGTATGTAAAAAGAAAAACATTTTATACAAAAGATTTGTTAAATTGAGAACTATGGAAGCTGAAATAAAGTACAAGACCTACAAAATTAAACTATTGAATATTATACGGACAAGTAAGAAAGATTATAACCATGCATTACTAGAGTAGAATAAAAGCAATACACAAGAAATATGGAAAATACCAAATCATACGTGTGTGTGTGCGCGCGGGAGCGCTCGTGTGTGGGCGGTGGTGGGGGGGCCCAATTTTTCTTTTTTTTTTGCACCGGGGCCTCTCAGCATGGTGTTACGCCACTGATTATTACCATATCTGACCTATTGTGTGGAAATCTGGGGAAACATATATAAGACAAATACCGACCCGGTTTTCAAACTGCAAAAAAGAGCCATAAGAATTTTTTATTGATAAAAATATGCAGAACCAACATATTCACTATCTATTAAATTTAGTACAATGAAATTTTCCGACTTAGTTGAGTTTAAAATAGCACGAATAATGTGTAGTGATTATTTGGGTTGCCGTAATGGTGAACGCGAAATTTAGACGGTACTGAGGGGAATTGTAATTTCCTCAGCAACCTCTGGGGGCACCACGTTTACTTTGCTTGTTTGTAGGAGCAAAATAAACGATAAAAATCCTATTATCAAGTATTAGAAATCTTTACTTTAATTAATCATGGAGCTCTTTGCTTTAATAAGAGAATTACTAATCCACTCAGAAAACACAAATGATTCGGCAGAAATTGAATTTCTAGGCAACAAATGTATTTAGTAAACACACACATATATCAGTCACAGCCTAACCTATTAATGAAACGGAATAAAAATCAAAGATAAAAAGAAAACATGCAACCTAACGAACTAAGATAAAAAGGAAATAAAAAAGGTAGATGGGGAATAGAGATGGAAGCATTTTGACCTGTCAATCCTTTTATATTTGAATAAAAGCGTTGCACCAGTGGTATATGGTCAGATTGTAATGAAGGCGCACTTACAGACTGGTTCAGGTGCACAGGAGACAGAGGGACTCAGCGAGCGTCGATCCTCAGTTGAAGAAAACTCAGTTGGAGTTGGAGTTGGAGCTGTAATGCTGCGCTGGAGTCTCTGGCTGATGGTGATGGGCGCACGACTAAGAGCCCGCTGCAGGTCTCCGGTTGGTGGCGAGGTGCGCGTACGGCCTGGAGGCCATGGCAGGTCCTTGGATGGCACAGTCCCGTTTGGTGGTGATGTGCTTGCGCGGTTGAGAGGTCGCAGTCAGTTGGTTTGGGTGCTGCGGGGCGTCTCCGGCGCACGGCTGGAGCAGAAATGGGTCGCTGGCGCGATTCAGAGAGCGGAAGGTTGGTGGGTCGACTCTCGGCAGGAACAGACACGCGCGTTTTGGGACGCACAGTGTGCTTGCAAGTCCATGCGTGATACGTACTTTGGGCCGCTCAAAGAAGGAAGCCACGTGGTCGCTCTCAGCATGTTCGCCGACCACGTTTTTCTTGATGGTCAGGAGAAGTTCATGGGGCGAGAAGAGGCGAAGAGGGAAAAGAGCAAAGAAGAGAAGGAAGGTCTTTTAAGCTTGTGTTCCGGGGGGGGGGGGGGGGGGGGGTCAAGCGGTCCCGCTTTACTTTAACTTATATTTTATACTTGTAATGTGTTTTATGTTTTTCTATGTTTATATGTTCAGTAAACCAACCAAACCAAAAATTTCTTCTTTTTTTTTAAATAAATAAAAATCCGGAAAGACATTGACTCTCGGGGGCTGTAGTTTTACTGTGCTCGACTAGTACTGTGAGCCACATAATTAGTATTTACATTAATTTTCTTAAATTAACTGTCAAACTGCTTAATTAGGATTATTAATTTTGTGGGGCATAATCACTGAGTGGTGGCGTGGAGGGTGGAGTCTGAGACACAACTTCATTTTATGAGTTAATTACACTAATTAATAAAACTCTGGCAGTGGGGGACTCATTTAACAAAAGGGAGCAAAGCATGACATTTTCTGATATATCATCATCATGTTGACTGAGTTATCAGCCTCGTATTTGTGTGCCGGTTTATTCATCCTAGGAATGGGTCACATATTAAATTGACAGAGGAACTAGATCAGATATGACAGAGTTTTTATTCAAACGTGTCTGCTGTAGAATGACACCCAATATTTTAGCCACAGAATATGTCATAATACTGAACAGGTTTAACTTGTGCCCATTCATACTGCATCATTAAAACTGATTTATCTTAAATAAAATTAATTACTTTGCAGATTAGATTACAATGATTTAACGAGCAATGTTATAGTAATAATATTCCTGACACGTCTTGCCAAAAGGCTATTCCGATTTTGAACAGCAGCACATTGCTCTTAAATCTACAAAAGCTTTATAGTTTTAAGTTACAGTAAAGCCCTAACAATGTGTCAAGTCACATTTATTTATGCAGAAGAATCTCGAATGGCTTCATAGTAACAATGTTAGATTACAAGTTACTTTCAGCAGATGCCAACAACTCTGCTTAACATCAAAATGACAACTGGTTTTGACAATTCTTTATCGGAAGTGTATTTTCAATAGTAATGTTTAAGGATGAGGTTTTTATTAAACTAATTTAAAAAAGATAGCCTTTTTGACTTACTAACATACTCTTTCAGGATTTCACCGAATATAAAGGGTCTACTTCTTTTTATTTAAAAAATAAAATAAAAAAGGCGGTCTTTTCTGACCTGACTTATTTAACTGTTAATACTGCAATTGTAAAACTATAGAATGTACATTGTTTATAAATATAACTGACAAATAAAACACACACACACACACTTTAGTTGTCACAGAATGCCCGTTCGAGGAGGTGCAGTGCTGACATGACTGTGGTTTTGTGTCAACCTCTGCTACAAAACATTTGTTTGCCAAGTCCAAACAGCCCCGACTCCTACGTTTGAGTTTCCGATTAAATATTCATGGTGGGCCTCATGGATTCGATCTTACAGTTTCACAGCAGGGTTGAAACTGACAGGCCAATGCAGGAACAAGAGCTAGGAAGACATACTCTCCCAAGTGGAACCCCCAAGGGGTCTGTTGAACTGCAGAGCTGTGGAGAGCTTACCAAAGAGAAAGACCCCTATTAGAGGCCACTAAACATGACTGCAGGGTTTCTGAGACTGAGAAAGACATTTATTTCATTATTTAACTGAAGAAGTTGGAGGCATCTACTATGGCACTATGTTTCAGAATATGTCACCTCGTACGCCACCTCTTTTATTTACAAATAACAGTAGTGGTATAATCTTCAATTTTGACCTAAAAAATTCATTAGCCTATCATTTGTGACTACTGTGTCAAACAGTGTGTTGTTGTTATCAACAAATTAGTCAAGTTTCCAGAAGATAAAATAGCTAGCTAGTAGCTTGCTAACATTACATGCTCTGTAAGACAATGGTCCTGAAGGACATACATGTGCGCGTAGACACATTATTTAGAATGTTATTATCTTGTATCAACAAATTAGCCAATTTGTTGTGTATTTGTCTTTTTTTGTTTTAAATGTAAACTAATCAAGGGGTCATTCAGTGTTGTATGGCGAGCTCTGGGCTAACAACTAAGTTGAACAGAGATCCCATCATCTCAGTAGCAAACTCTTTCTTGTAAATTGCTGTTACTGCTTTTTTACCTCATGGTAAAAAGGGCTCCCTCATTTTTCACAGGTGATACGGCCCATGATCGACTGCGATAAGTCAATTTCTACAAAGTAGAGCTTGACTTTTTTATGCCTCTATTAAGACATCATGAAAAATAAAGTTTCCATTCTTCTAAACACTTATATACTATATATTTTTTTTTAAATAATACTTTTAAAACGCAAAATGAAGAACACAATGAATACTGTACCAGCGCTGTAAAATCTTGTACTTCCAGTGGAAATTCTTCTCTTCGGCTTCCATTTATAAGATGACGAAGAAGAAGAAGAAGATTTTTGATTTGATTTTGAAAAATGACATTTATTTGCCGCTCTTATTTACATTTGTTTCATAACACACAGCTCGGCAAGAGCAATTAAATAAATAGATTAAAAAAATAATAATGCTTTTACATCAGAACATCACTAAAACATAGCGCCTCCTCATTCACGTCGCACAGTGCCCCGTTAACAGTCCACATCTCACAAAAACGATCCAAATCTCCTGCTCTCTTGTAAAAACTAAAATCAATAAAGAGTCTGGACTTTATCAACTTTTTGCATTGAACCGTGGGATCGACTTCTGCCCCATCATCAACTTTCCTTTTTACGGGACACCCATCTTGGCCTGGCTCAAAACAAAATTTAAAACCCGGCTTTCTCTTGATCTGGCCCTTGTGGTTAAAGCCATAAATAAAAGAGTGCTTGTGAAAAACTACTTTGCATTGGGTAAAAACCCTATCAACCAAATCAAAAACAGATCGTAAACGCTCGCACTGATAGAAACAATGAAAGACTGTTTCCCTGTGTCCACAGAAGGGGCAGGCATCCTCCACGGCTGGATATAAAGGAGTTCACGGCTACGATGCCGTGGAGGATCCGCCATTGAACATCGCCGTGTTTTTTGACCACTGGGGCCTTGTATAAGGTGCCCCAAGCTGGCTTCAGTTTATTATCTATAACTCTCCTCCATTGAGTGTCCAAGCGTCCGTTAAGTTTATTTTTATGTAAGGTTTTAACCATTGTTCGGTAGAGTTGTTTTTCCGGGCGCGGCTCCCAAAGAAACTGCTGGATTGTTCTCCAGCAGGGGGCCGCCGCAGTCACCCAAGTCTGGGAGCAGGCCGATGTGGGGGTAGCCGTCCTCTGGGTTCGGAGTTAGGGAACCACTGCCATACAGACTGAGGAGGGAGCGCTCATGTCCAGCCAGTCTTCTGTTCCAGTGGTTCAGCAGCTGTTTAACGACCCTCAAGGAATGTATCCCCAGAATGGAGGCCAGCGGAGCGGGGTCCTCGAGACTGGGACCGGTCAGCTCCACCACTTTGCCAAGCGTTGCGACCCCTGCAGCTTGAAGGGTCTTGGAAAGAGTCGCTACCCCCCAGCTAGGGTAGTCCAGTAGGGTTCCCTGTAGGACAGGTTCTTGCATGAGCCAGTACAGTGAGTCGGCCTGCTCCGCCCGCTGTTTTTTCAGGAAGTTCCAGACTTTGAAAGCACTCCGATAGAAACAAGGCAGAGAAGCTGTGCTCGTGCGAGACAAGTCCATTAAAAACAAACTGAAATCCAGCCCATATAAACCTGAACGCTGCAGGGTGCATCGGGCTAATGGTCTCCACAGAACATCCTTGGGGCCAGTCAGGAGCCTTTGTATAAACTGGAGTCTGAAAGCAGCGCCCCTGCTGGCCAAATGCACCAAGCCCTGCCCCCCATCTTCTTTAGGGAGGAAAAGGATGCTCTGTGGAACCCAGTGCTTCCTGCCCCCCCCCCCCCCCCCCCCAATAGAAATCAATAGAAATTAAAATGCACTGCAACTCTTCCAGGAGAGAGGCTGGAGGGTCCAAGACCATTAGTTTGTGCCACAAAAAAGACGAGACTAAGTTGTTGACGATGAGGGTCCTGTCCCTGTAAGACATTTTTGGCAGCAACCATTTCCATCGTTTTAACCTCCCCCTCACCGTCTCCAACACATTATCACAGTTTTTCTTTTTGTAGGTCTCATCCCCCAAAAAGATGCCCAGATATTTAAGACCGCTTAGAAATTTGCTGTGTGCCTCTGGATTACTTGACCACTCATTCCTATAAAGGTCTCTGTAGAAACCGGCAGCATATTTCCTGATCCCAGAAGAATCTGAGACTTTGGAACAGCTACCCGTGCGTAAGCAATGAATGATCTTCCTTTGTCCATTTTTCTTCTCAAGCCCAAAGAAAAACTGAGAGGGGGCATCCATCTGCGAGATGTTCATAAAACGCGACCTGACCCGCGCCCCCTATGCAGAAACCCCGAGCAGGCTGGCCAGCGCCAACTGTTTGGACTTGAGGGAGTCTAAAAGCCCTCGATTTCCTGTAGAAGCAGCTAAAGACTGTAACTCCTCTACCTGTCTCTCCAGACCCCTTACAGTCCGGGTCAACTCACCCGTGGCAAAGCGAGTGAAATTCTGGCACAGTTGTTTGGTCTGAGTTTTTCCGTAATCCCACCATTGCTGGATGGTGGGAAAATTGGGTCTGCTCTCTCTGTGGGATAACCAAAAAAACTTAAATGCTGTTTTAAAAGCCTGGTTATTCAAAAGAGCTGTGTTAAAATGCCAATAGGCGCTATGTAAGCGAATGTTCTAAATAAAAACGGAACAAGAAACAAGAAAATGATCGCTAAAACCAACAGGCCGAATCGAGCACCTTTTAAAAATATTCAAAAGGTGACTAAAACAGTAAAAGCGATCAAGTCTGGCGAGGGATAAATAATTCTCATTCCTATGGCTCCATGTGTACTGTCGTGTGTTATGATGAAAAACTCTCCATAGGTCAGACAGCTCGTGGTCTTTAATGATCTGTCTGAGTCTGTGAGACGACCCAAGGTTGTGGCTCAGGATGATTCCTGTCCAGAGCGGGATTTTCAGTGCAATTAAAATCACGCCCAAAAACACGTAATCACCACGACATGTTTTTAGAGCATCACCTAATTTATTCAAAAACGTGATCCTCTCCAACCCTCTGGTCGGAGCATAGGCGTTTAAAAATACTAACTTAACATTTTCATAGAAAGCTATAACTTTCAGTAAAAAACCTGGAATAATTTTCTCTACACTAAAGGAAGCCGGCAAAAAATTCTGAGCTAATAAAATCCCAACTCCACCACTGGCACTGTAACCATGGCTCAGAATTACCTACCCCTTAAAATCAATTTTCCATTCGCAGACACTGTTGTCAGTGCTGTGCGTTTCTTGAAGAAACAACACATTTAGTCTATTCAATTCCATCATCTTAAAAAGAGCAGCTCTTTTGAAATCAGCCCAGGCACCATTCAGGTTCAAAGTTCCCATATTAAAATCACACATAAATGGAAAAAATAAATAGCGACCCATTAGGACAACACAGCAATGACAAAAAAAGACAACAAAAGGAGATTAATCACCAATTTCATCATTGTTCAATTCATCTCTGGCTTTTGCTATGCTCTTTCTGAGCCGATAAATTTATTGGTCGGTGAGCACTTCCCTAAGCCTTCGTGAAAGAGGCTTTGCGGACTTAATAAAAAGTCTGAGATCGGTAAAATGCTCGGATACGGCGGTTTGCCGTACCCCTTTTGTACCTTCAAGAAACCTCCTAATCATTTCGACAGAGTAAGGTACATCGTTGTCATCTTGTGTAAAGTCACATTCACTTTCAGCCGTTTTTCTATTTTTAACTATACCTTTCACAAGTACAGTAAGTTTTCTCTTTTGTGACACTTTCCGTGTGTCATCATCAGACATTGCCTCATCACCCACATCAGCCATGTTTTCATTCACAAAAACATTATCACACGGTCTTAGAATGATGGCGTTTGCTCCCCTTTTTTCTTTTATCGATTCCTGTATTTCGTTATCAGTTTGTGGCAGTTGCGGGCCACAGCCGGCTCCTGTTGACTCCTCCGCGTCCTTCTCTGCAAACTGCAAAGTAGCGAGGGAACACTGTAATTATTTTTTCTTAAGTAGCTGATGCACCCAGCAACTATTTGGGTTGCGCCGTCCACTGTAAGGAAGGCCACTATTCGAAAAACTATGGTATCTTAAAGGTGCATTGTGGCGCTTAAAAAGGTAATATTAAAGCTTTTTCTACATCATGCATGCTCGACCATTGCCCAGATGAGTACAACGAGCCCTTACTGTTTTACTCTGACTGCATCTATCAGCTTTAACTTCTTCTTTATAGTAGAGTGTGCTGACCCTCACACTCCACAGGGGAGGGGCAGAGTTTTTTTTACCTCATTTGAAGTCATGTCTTCGTCGTTTTAAGATCGTGCACGTGCCACGAACCCGCATGCGCACTATGAACGAGCCTGACACAGATGTTGCAGTTACACTTTGGGCCAGAAGTGGCAGTCGCGAGCAAAAAAGTGACAATATGCATAAAGACCCGTTTCAGATTGGATCATGGATTTGAGTTACGTATCGGATAATTTTTTGGATCAGCAAAAAAAAAAGAAAAAAAAGACAAATAGCACTTTAAAAATAAAATCAATTCAGAATACCTAATATAGCTGTTTAGGATTTAGGAACGCAACTTTAAGTGCAATATGAGACACATAAATTCTTATTTTATACATGGTCCAGGTGTAAAATAACAAAGTGGCACGCCGTAGTAAGCAGGCCTGTGTTGCTTTTATTTTGGTCCATCCACTTCTGGTTTTATTTTGAAAGAACTAACCACCACTCTCACTCCAGGTCACTTGTCCTTCCTCCTGCCATGCTCAGTTCCAGTTCCTGATTGCTTCCACCTGTCTCGAATTACCTACCTAATAAATAGATGGCATCAGCCACCTACCAGTGCTGAAGTGTCACACGCCGTGCATGTAAGCTTTCTCACAGCTCTTGATCCAAAGTCCTTGTTTTTGTGCCTTTTTCCCTCCTGAGTGGAACTCCACAGCTTCCCCCTTTTCTGACACTAACCCAGGTAGGGATCCGAGGAAGCGACAACGAACCCATACAACTAGGCCGAGCCCAACTGACACCGGAGGAACAACAACAACGCCGCCGCCGGGAAGGCCGGTGGTACTACTGCGGTGAATCCGGTCATCTGGTGGTCACCTGCCCCGCCAAACGAGCCTATCCGGTGAGTGCATGTTTCCCCGAACAAGCCAAAGCTCGAAAACTCACGCCTGTCACAATCACTCACCATGCTGTCACCACAGATCTGCCAGCCCTCATCGACTCAGGGACCGACGAAAGTCTCATGGACTGGGGACTGGTGAAACAGTTGCAAGCTGCAACTGAGCCGCTGAACACGCCAATCCAAGCCAGGGCACTCAACGGCAGGGTATTATTTGACATTTCCCATATCACACAGCCTCTCGAAGTGCATATATAGGACAACACACAGAATGCCTTCGATTCCATGTTTTTCTATCCCCGTTTCACACCCTGGTTCTGGGACATCCTTGGTTGTGTTTGCACAACCCACACATAGACTGGCGCTCTGGGCACATCATGACTTGGGGAGAGGACTGCGTGCATCATGGACTGAACCAGCCGGCGGCACGTGCACCCTCGGCTGCAGTGAACCATGTGTCTCTCGCTTCTACCACAGCTGAGGAGTATCACAGTCCCCTCCTGCTATCATTACCTTTATGACGTCTTCAGCAAAACCAAGGCCATGGCTCTTCCACCACATCGACACTATGACTGCTCCATCGACCTGATCTTGGGGTCTACCATTCCCAAGAATAGATTGTACTCAGTCTCGGGGCCAGAACGCAAAGCCCTGAACGACTACATCATAGGTGTCCAACTCCGGTCCTGGAGGGCCTCAGTCCTGCAGGTTTTGGATGTTTCCGTTCTCCAACACAACTGATATATGATCATCTAATCAGCAAGCTCTGCGTAAGCCTGATAACGATCCTGCTGAATGGAATCGGCTTGTGTTGGAAGAAGGGAAACCTACTGCATGTGTGACTGCAGCCCTCGAGAACCGGAATTTGACACTTATGCCTTAGATCATGAAATATTATTGCATTAAATATGGTAAAAGAGGTGTCGCACATCAATGGGTTGCCAGTTATTTAAAAAAATAGAAAACAATATGTTGAATTCAATAGTAGACAATCAAAACACAGTTATATAACTTGTTGGGTGCCCCAGGGATCCAATTCTGGGGCCAATACTTTTTCTTCTTTATGTGAATGATATTACAACCATTTCAAAATTGTTAAAATGTATTTTGTTTGCAGATGACACCACTTTATTTTATGCCGGGAAAAAAAAATATATATGTATATATGTGTGTGTGTGTATTACAAGTAACAGAGAGAGAGTTTAAGAATATTATGAAGTGGTTCAATGCTAGCAAATTGTCTATAAAAATTTGTAAAACCAGATTTATGATTTTCAGTTGTAGAAATATGGATCTCGAAGCCACACTGACTGTGCAAGGCATAGAAATAGAAAGGACTAATGAAATTAAGTTTCTAGGTATTATTATTGATGAACATTTAACATGGAAAGCACATATAGAATATGTCAAATATAAGGTGTCACAAAGTGTAGCAAAAATAATAATTGAACAAGAATGCTTTGTCATTGTTATATACTGTAATTAATTGATTGTTCCATATCTGACCTATTGCATTGAAGTGTGGGGGTGTGTAGCCAAAACCTACACTGAATCCATCTTTCTTTTAAAGAAACATGCTATTCGTGACGTTTGCAGTTGTGGATACAGAGACCACACTAATCCATTATTTATACAACTAAAAAGTTTCAAATGTAATGAATTAATGGAGTTTAATCTCCTTAAAATATTGTATAAAGCCCATCATGAAATTTTACCAGTCAATATACAAACCAAATTTATAAAAAGGGAAAGTGAGTACAAATTAAGAGGAACACCTGGCCTGGATGGTTATCCGGCTATATTTTTTAAGCACTTCTGGTTAATGCTTGCTCCACTATTCTTAAGAGTAGTAACAGAAATCAAAACTAATGGTTGCATACGCCCACACATGAATATAGCAGCAATTAAACTTTTATTAAAGCCAGAAAAAGACCCCACCCTTCCATCAAGTTACCGTCCAATTTCACTAATTAACACTGATATTAAAATTAGCACTAAGGCTTTCACATCTTGACTAAAAACAGTAATCTCGACAATCATTCATAGCGACCAAAAAGGCTTTATTAAAGATCGTCACTCTACTAATAATATTAGGAGGCTCTTTAACCTTATTAGCATGTCACAGCGGCATGATAAAAGGCAGTTATTATATCATTGGATGCAGAAAAAGCTTTCGGCAAAGTTAACTGGTCCTTCGTCTTTGCTGTTTTAAATAAATTTGGCTTTGGGAAATCATTTATCCACTGGGTGTCAGTATTATATGATTCTCCTAAAGATACAGTTAATACTAATGGGATTATATCTCAGAGTTTTACTCTACAGAGAGGCACAAGACAGGGATGCCCACGGTCCCCTTTATTATTTGCAATATTTATTGAGACACTTGCATTAGCCATACGCCAGGAAAGAAGGATTCAAGGAATTCACTCTGGGGTAACAGAACATAAAATTAATCTATATGCCGATGATATTTTACTTGATTTAGAAAAGCCTGCTATTTCGTTAGGGGAAGTATTTAACTTAATAACTAAATTCTTACAGTTATCAGATTATGCTATTAACTGGACAAAATCAACACTTCTACCTATTACAGAAAATTCATGGAACCCTGCAAGCCAGGACCCACACTACTCATTTCCTATAGGTAATTTAAAATACTTAGGCATAAAAATCTCACCTAAATGAACTGATTTAATTAATTTAAACTTTTCTCCACTTCTGGATAACATTTATAGTGATTTGGAGCGCTGAAATAATCTTCCTATTTCTCTAATAGGACGAATAGCCACCATTAAATAAAAATTTTACCCCAAATAAACTATTTTTTTCTCAATGATTCCATTTAAACCTACGGCTAACTGGTTCCAGTTGTTGGACTCAGCCGTTACAAAATTATACTGGAATAAAAAAAAAGCAAATATTAGTCTACTCTTCAGAAAAGTAAATCCAAAGGTGGTCTAGAGGCACCAAATTTTATGTACTACTATATAGCTAACCAGCTACAATATATCATTCGATGGGCACAACCCAACAGAGATACTAACTGTTGGCTGGAACTAGAACAGAAGGATTGTAATAATCTCAGACTTCTAGATTTACTCTTTATTACAACATCGATGAAGCGACATAATTGTTTTAAAAACCCAATGATTTCCGCCACCCTGACTGCCTGGTGGAAGACACTAGAAATTACAAAAGCCCAAGTGGAGCCCTGTGGGCTTTCTCCCCTATGGCATAACCCCGACTTTCAACTTAACAACCAAATCATTTTATTTAGGTGTGTGGGAGCAGAAAGGAATTATACATCTCCACCATCTCTTCTCAGATAATATGTCTATATCATATACATCCTTGCTCCAAAAATACAAAATAAAAAGCTGATTTTTTTTTTTTACATTATCTACAAGTTAAAAGTATGATAAATAAACAAATTTCAACACTTTGGGGTACGCTCCAACCGCCTGTTTTAGCTAAAGATATTACCAAGCTTTCTCCGACAACAACAAAAAAACTTTCAAAAATATATGTTACTTTCATATACTGATAAAAATGTCTTTACCCATCTTGAAATGGGAGACAGACTTGTCTATAGCACCGGAATCTGACTTTTGGATTCAAGTTTTTGAAAACGCATTTAAAATGACAAAACACACAAATTTACAACTTATCGAATATAAAATTATTCATAGAACATACACTACTCAATATATGATGAAGAAAATGGGACTCTCAGATGCCGACATTTGTCTCCAGTGTTTACAAAACACTACAGACACTTATTTTCATGCTTTATGGTTATGTATTTCTGGACTAAAGTCTTAGAAAAACTTTCCGCTATCTTGGACTGTAGGATACCTTTATCTCCAAACTTGTGTTTGCTAGGTGACCTAACAACAACTGACTTACCACATAAACAATTTCAATCTACACTTGTGGCGCTGGGGGTGGGAGGGTGTCTGGGGGTGCCTGGCGGGCCTGCAGTGCCCCGTCCTGCTGCGTTGGGTTGGGGGCGCGGGCCGCGTTGGGGTGGGGGGCGCTCCTGCTCCTGGGTTTGCTCTCTGGCTGGTGGCCCCTGCAGGGCCCGGGGGTCGTCCTTTGGCGCTGCTGCGGCCTGGGGGGCCCTGACGTGTTGCGCTTGCTCTGTCCTGGCAGGGGTAGACGGCTCCCCTCTTTGGTGGAGATTTTCATGCATGCCAGAGCCACCACACCAGCATCTATCGAAACTCAGACACAATCTGCTTCTTCCTCAGGTCATTGAATCGGTGGAGGCTGGTGTCTGTGGATCTCACTCTGCTTCGTCTGTCCTTCCTTCCGTTCCTCAGTTTCTCCTTTGGTCTCTTGAGGTCTCCCTGATTTGTTGGAATTTAGATGTCTCTGGGGTTGGTGAAGGACTCTGGTTGGTGGCCTGGTGGGTGGTGTCTGGTCAGTGCTGGATTTCACTTTCCTTTCTCTTCTTTGGTCCTTCCTCGGGTCTCCTGATGGACTCACGAAGTGTTCGTTTTAGGTGAACGGTATGGGATTTTTTTAATATGTTTTAGGTGAACTAATGAATACACACACACTCGCATGCACGCACACACACATAAAAAAAAAGAAAGAAAAAAAAGGAGAGCAATGATGATGACATGTCAAATCGGTAAAATTACCCAATGAACAATGAACAACAATGAACAATACTGAGCTCTTCAGGAAAAAAAAGAAAAAAAAATTAAGAGGAACAGACATTTTTTCCAAACCTAAATATAGAACAAAACAAAAAGAAAGCTGTATTTCAACTCAAGGTTTCAGTCTGTGGAACAATCTGGATTGTAAAACAAAATATTCACAGTCTAATTGTATTATTTTTTAAACGTATAAAAGCACAAATCCTGCAAAATATATATATATATAGCACAAGGACACGCAGTTAAATTATTTTTGAATTATTTTGTCATATTGTTACACTGAAAGCGTCTTGACCACTCGCTGTCATTTATTTTATTTTTTTTTGTGTAGATCAGAGGCAGACAAAACAAGTTTTACTTCTTTCTGTCCCCTTTCCTTTCTTTTACTTTACTTTGAATTTGAATATTGCTTTATACTGTCTTTTTTTCTTTTACAAATGAATTAATTGCACGCGTCCTGTAATTTCTTTTCTTTTAATTAATATTTTTTCATGGTCCTACATACTGAGCATACGTTTAATTAATAATTCTCGTTTCATATTTATTTATTTAATAAAAAGAAAATAAAACATTATCGAATAAGGGGCACATACGGTATTTTAAAAGGTAAGTATTGATCATTTTTACATAATTAACCCTGCAGTACATACGAATATGTACTGAACTGTCCCCCCATAATTAAAATGATTTAAATGCTTATGCTAAATACACATGTAACAATGTTTCTCACAATATTCTTTGTCACTAGAGTCAAGAGTCTTTTTTTAAAGGGTCAGTAACTTCAAAAATCTACTTTTTGGAGCTTTTTATCATATTAAAATGCTAATTCCTCACCAAAAACACAGCCGAAGTGGTGTTTTCCTCATTCGCCCCTCTATTAGAAGTTCTAGGTCATTCTGCTCTCCAAGCACCAGCCCCTCCCAACCCGAGAAAACCCAGGTACTCAATCTGTGACGTGATTGATTGAGGACCAACCCCCGCACCGCCTCTGCGGACTAAACACACGCCCACTTTCTCTGAGACCTCCAAGCTCGCAGTATAGTGAAAAAAGTACCCTTTATCAATAAACATTATGTCCAAGTGAATTCAAAGCAATTAATTATACTTCACTATGCCAAAGTGCAAAGGAAAATTGGCTGTCTTAAAGTCCTAGAAAGGTTCCGTGCTGCAGCTTGTGTAAACTACAGGTAAAAACTGCACCAATGAACCTATATGAATGAATGGTCTAAGGTGTCAAATGTTTTTTGTAAATCCCCAAAAAATCTTACTATATCATGTTTTTTTTTAATCCAAGGCTGTGCCATCTTCAGTTACCTCCATTAATGCCATAGTAGTTGAGTGATTGGAGTGAAACCCATATTGGCTATTACTTAAAATTTTAAACTTGTCTATAAATTTATTTAATCTTGTCGCATACAATTTTTCCAATATTTTAGAGAGCTGTGGGAGTAGAGATACAGGTCTGTAATTTAAAAAAACATTCTTATTTCATTTTTTGAACAGTGGAACTACTTTAGCTATTTTTCATTTGTTCTGAGAAAATTCCAGTTATAAATGATAAAAGTTGAAAATATACGTGAAAGGCTCTATAATCACGTCTATGATTTGCTTTAACAGTGACAAGAACAATTATATTATATATTTTTCACTGCACTGACATAATTTTTAGGGGCAAAATGCCAATATTAAGGGGCAATCTTGTGCCTTGGTTGTATCTCACTGGCTTGTAAGGGTGTGTACACACACGGCGAGAGTCAGGGTTCGTTCAAGGTTGCCTCTGTATTTCTGAAGCAGTCAAGGCTTTGTCAGTGTGGTATAGGACTGGAGCTGTTGGCTGCTGGGCGGCGGCTGTGTGTTGGCCATTCCCTGGGTCTCTTGGGGGGTACTGCGTTGCGGTGCTCTCCCTGGTGTCCGGGGCGGCGCTGCCCCGACGCTGTCCGTCGCTCCGTGCCCGGCGACGCGGTACGGGGCGGGTGAACCTCCGGGGTGCCCCGTGGTTCCCTCTCTCCTCCCCCTTGCCGCCTCTCCCTCCTCGCCTCTCCCCACCCGTCCTCCGCCTCCCTGTCCCTTCTCCCTGGTCACCCTTCCTCCTCCTCCCCCCTCTCTCTGCTGCCCTGCCGCTGCCCCTTGCCCTTCTTGTCGTCTCCTCCCCCCGTCCCATCCCGCCCCCCTCCCCTGGGCCGGGGGCTCCATCCGTGGCCTGGGTCTCGGGGCTCCCGGGGCCGAGCAGGCAGGTGGGGGTGTTGTGCCTGCCCCGCTCCGGGGAGCAAGCCCTATCGCCCCGCCTGGCTGTTCCCATATGCCCGCCGGCCCGGTTGGGAGGGGCCCCGCTGGTCGCTTTTCCTAACTCACTGCACTAATTTGGCACAATACACTTTGTTAATAGACACATAGGGCACATAACACATACTTGGGGGTGGGGGGCAGCAGATGGGGCAGACCGCAGTATTAAGCAGTGCTGCAGTCCCCCATCTGTATAACCCGCCGCGCCACCATGCCCCCCCTATTTTTTTTTTTAATGCACCACATACACTCACTGACATGTCTGGGAAGCAGGTGGAATGGAGCGGGGGATATAATTTCCCTCTGCTCCATATCACCTGCTCCCAATTTTAATGCACCACACACACACACACACACACAAACACACACACATACACACACACACACACACACACACTTGTATATACACTGGGCGGGGTCACATCCACGGTGTAGGGGTAGAGTTCGCCAGTCGGCGAGCTGGCAAACTCAGTAACAGGGTTAGCTTTCACTAGGTACGCTGGCGTGACGACCGGGGCCTTTCCCCACTGGGCCTGGGGTTCGGGGGTGCCGCCCGGCTCCCTCCCATCTCTCCTTCCGCCCCCAGTGTTCCACCACACGGCTGGAGGTGGGGTGGGCGCAGGTGCCCTCGCCGCTCCGCTGTCCGGCCCCTCTCCGGCACCGATGCCTAGTTACGGGGGTGGCGGCTTGGTTAGGGGTGGGGGGGTGCTGGGGGTTTGGGGGCCTGGGAGCGGCTGGGGCTGGGTTGTGGTGGGTGGCAGGGGTAGCTGGGGGTCCTGGGGGGGTGGGGGGCTGTGGGCCGGTGGGGTGCCTGGCGGGCCTGCCGTGCTTGGTGGGCCTGCCTGGGCTTGGGCCGTGTTGGGGTGGGGGGCGCTCCTGGGTTTGCTCTCTGACCGGTGGCTTGGCGCTGCCGTGGCCTGGGGGGCACTGGGGGGTTATGCTGGCTCTGTCCTGGCCGGGGTTGACGGCTCCCCTCTTTGGTGGAGGTTTTCATGCATGCCAGATCCACCACACCAGCATCTATCGAAATTCAAACACAATCTGCTTCTTCCTCTGGTCGTTGAATCGGTGGAGGCTGATGTCTGTGGATCTCACTCTGATTCCTTCCTTTCCTCAGTCTTTCCTTTGGTCTCTTGAGGCTCCCTAATTTGTTGGAATTTAGATGTTTCTGGGGCTGGTGAAAGATTGTGGTTGGTAACCCGGTGGGTAGTAGGTGATGTCTGGTCGGTGCTGGATTTAATTTTTCTTTCTTTTCTTTGATCTTTCCTCGGGTCTCCTGACAACTTCATGACTCTAGCTAGATTCTGAAGTATTCAGTTTAGGTGAACGGTATGAGATTTTTAATAGGTTTTAGGTGAATTAATGAGCACACACTCACACGCACGCACGCTCATATGCACACACACTCCCGCACATACAAAAAAAAGAAAAAGAGGAAAAAAAAGAAAAAAAGAGAGAGAGAGAGAGCAATGATGATGACATGTCGAATCGGTAAGATTACTGAATGAACAATAATAAGCAAAAATTCGGAAGTACTCACCAAAAAGTCTGTCAATAAGTGGCTGACATAACGACTGAAGTTCCCACCTCTGAATTTAATATTTAAAAGATACAAAATGCAAAGCAAAATCAGGTCTTTGAGGTCAACAACGTATCTCACACTGGGGGCTCACATGTAGGTGTCACGGGTTGGTGGTGGGGTGAGAGATTGTGGACCCAAATAAAAGGGGAAGCACGGTACAAGACAGGTATGGAAGTAAACGTGAAATGTTTATTAAAACCAACACAGGGGGTGAGATGGCAGCAGTGACCTGACTGGACTCAATGGGACTGGACTGGCTTGACTCAACGGGACAGGATGTGATGAGGCTTGACTTGACTTACTGTGGCTTGACTTGACTTACTGTGGCTGTGGCTATGACAATGGCTGTGACGATGACTTGGCTGTGGCTGAGGTTAGGCTAACAATATGTGGCTAAGCTACAAGACGAGACAGTCAACATACAGCACATAACACCAACAGTTAGCAACAATGCACCCAAAAAGACTAAACAAAGACAGCAGACTAAGGCCCCGTCCCCTCAAACAAATCTCGTACACAGAAGCATTTTAAGACTTGCGTGTGTCCAAAAGAAGACGCTGAGGACGTTTAACGGATGTAATGTATATGGCAAGTCTGGAGTGGCGCTGTAGCGCAGCCACAGGGAGTTAACGGAAAGCGTAGAAGAAGAATCAGCGAAGAAGACAAAAAAATTGTTTTAAACTTTATTGCAATCTACAGAACAAAGATGGCTTTGCATGTATCGAAACAACATGAAGACGAACACAGGAGAAGTGACAATGGCAGGTGATTCAGCGCTTGTTGAACGTGGGAATAAAGAAGCAAAATATTTTGCTGCAAAAGCATAAGCAAGCTAAAGAGGCTGCACAAAACGTCTACGACACGGTTATCCGCCATTGTTGTGGACAGACTGGCGGTTAGCGCGCAGTCACGCGAGAATTGGAGCATACATCATCAAACTACGACAATGCGTCGTCATCGAGCTGCGACCAATTCGTCATCACTGGAGGAGTATCCTGCATATTGTGTCCAGACCGAAGCGTACGGGGTGCGTTTTGAAATCCCTCCACTCTGGAGCCCGGTTTTAAAAGTGATCGGTTTCCAGCTCCGAAACCGCGACATCGTGTGGAAATTCGGCCTAAATGGTAAGAAACTTGTGAGGATACATTAATACTGGCCTTCGTGTTGACGGGGCCTCAATATACCCACACTGATTGACTCAACAAGACACACCTGGGTGAGACACAAGTGGTTGAGGGCACTTATTTGTCAACACACGGAGAAGGGAACACACACACACACACACACGTGGAGGTGGTTTCACATGATGAGACAAGGGGAGAGACAAGGAACACATAACAAAACACTGATCACACAGACAAAAGACAACAAGAACACCCCAAAAAAAAAATATATATACATGTAAACCCTTAAACAACATCTGCATTTCCTTGGTCTCTGTGATCTCCCTGTTTTAGAAGGGTCAACATATTGTCATGAAAGAAAAATTAAGACACAAATAGCAGAGTAAACATTCTCTCACTCACTTCCCAAGTCCAATCAACATATGGTCTCTTGCTTTGAGAATGGGGCCAAGTGGCAACTTGTAAGACGTTCTGTACACACAAAAAATGATAGACAGGCATTTACCCAAGGGAGTGCAGACACACTTGCATGCATGCACACACGCACACGGAAAGTCATTGGATGTGTCAGGTAATCGAAAGCAGAAGTCCTCAAGGACAAGAAAGCCTCTGTAACCTATTTGCAAGGTAAATGCAGCCTCATTACAGAGAGAAGCATGAAAAGCAGCATCTCTCCTGCACATCACACGAAAGACTCCATTGTTCTGCCACGATGAGGACACTCTGTCTCCCCATTGTAGAAATAATAAAGTAGAGTACCCTTGTTCTGTGAGCCTTTCATTTCAACAAAAGACCAACAGTGTCTGATTTTCTGTTATATTCATCTGAGGCTGTCACCCCATTCCATGAAAAGAAGTATATTGCTGAGCTGGAGATAGAGACAACCAACTGCTTAAAACTCATGTCATGACTTTACATGAACTAATCAGACACAGACTTGTTTGTGTGGGCTGTTATATTCAATTATTATTCCAATTTTGTTGCTATTACATCTTTTGTGCAGATTATTACCTGCATTATAGTCCCTTGTATTTATCAGTGATTTTGTATCCAGAGATGCAACCTCCTTTATTTCACACACAGGCTCCCTGAAAGTTAGTCAACTCCAAACATGACAGGTGTTAAAAAGCTGATAGTATTGCAGATAATATTTTGTAAGTGCATCCCACTGTGTTCTCTTGGCACAGATAATGCGTGCACACAAAAATAATTTCCTTGCCTGCGTAACTATTGTGAAGTAAGGGCACCTTAAATAAGCTTTTTATTATTATTATTTTTATTATTATTATTAAAAGGTCAGAAAATACCTTCCCATGGGCTCACCGCCTGTGGATGGGACCATGGAGGTCAGATGTATGGAGTGCTGGGTTGTGGCCGAAGGTTGAGACCTTGACAGTCTGATCACCGGCTACAGATGTTGTCTCTAGGGATGTGGGATCAATGACGTGACGTCTTAGGCTGAAATAAAAGCATTTTATTTTTTATTTTTTCCGTTTCAGACCTATTGGTTTGAAAGTGACATTTGGTGATTTTCATCTGGCCAATCAGAAAAGTCTCCTGGATGCACACGGCTACGGTGCCTTTACGTGTAGCGATGTGTGTACGTGCATGCGTAGTTAACCAGTACAAAAGTCATAATGTACATTCGCATAGAGCATTTGTGAATTCAAATCACTCATTGGCACTGCACCGCAAGATGACACCACTATAGAATATAAAACAATTTTCACACTTTTTTTTTTTTAGGAAAAACATCAGCTTTTGCAGGATGGGAGACCAACACCTTAGCTACGATCCTCAGCAAAATAAGTAATTTGTCATTTTAAGCTGGTATATTTCCATCAAAAAGGAAAAAAGCAAAAGTTATTCCGATGCATAAAAATGGAGAATGACACATATTCACTAATTATAGACCAATATCACTGCTGCTACAGTTCTAAAAAATTCTAGAAAAATTATTTTCATATAGACTGGACAATTTTATTGAAAAACAAGCTTTTAAGCGAAAATCAATATGGTTTTAGAGAAAAACGGACCAACTCAATGGCAGTCATGGAACTTGTGGAAACAATATCTACTAACAGATCATAAAAAAAAAATGATGTTGGAATTTTTATAGATTAAAAAAAAAAACATTTGATACTATAAATCATTTTATACAAATGAATTAATTGGAACGATATGGCATAAGAGGTTTGGCATATAAATAGATGAAAAGTTATTTAGATAATAGATATTAGTAGTTACAGTTTAACAATATACAATCAAAACACTTGAAGATTACTCATGGAGTCCCCCAAGGGTCTGTGCTAGGCCCCAAATGATTTATATTGTATGTAAACAATATCTGTTGTGTCTCAAAAAATATTCAAAAGTGTCTTATTTGCCGATGACACAACGCTCCACTGTTCAGGAGAGAACCTGAAGCAGCTTCTAACTACTGTGGAGTATGAATTAAACCCATTAAAATTTGGTTTGACATGAACAAACTATCACTAAACTTAAATAAAACAAAGTTTATAGTTTTTGGTACTAGACAAACCACACAAAGGTAAAAATTATGGTAAATTCAATTGAAATAGAGAGAGTGTATGAAAATAAATTTATTAGAGTAGTTATTGATGAAAAATTATGTTGGAAGTCACACATAAATAATGTCAAAAGGAAAATGTCAAAAATTATAGGGTTACTCTCAAGGGTCCTGAATAATAAAATCATTATACACATTATATTGTTCATTATTATTACCATATCTGACCTATTGTGTGAAAATCTGGGGAAACGCATATAAAACAAATACCGATCCTGTTTTCAAACTGCAATAAAGAGCCATTATTATTTCCAATATTTATTGAGCTGCTTGCATTAGCTATACACCAGAAAGGAAGAATTCAAGGAATTCACTCCTGGGTAACAGAACACAAAATGAATCTATATGCTGATGATATTTTTACTTTATTTAGAAAAACCTGCTATCTCGTTAGGAGAAGTATTTAACTTTATAACTAAATTCTCACATTTATCAGACTCTTCTATTAACTGGACAAAATCAACACTACTACCTATTACATAAAATTTATGGAACCCTGCAAGCCAGGACCCACACGACTCATTTCCCATAGGTAATTTAAAATACTTAGGCATAAAAATCTCACCTAAATTAACTGATTTAATTAATTTCAATTTACTCCACTTCTGGATAGCATTTATAGTGACTTGGAGCGCTGGAATAATCTGCCTATTTCTCTAATAGGACGAATAGCCACCATTAAAATGACAGTTTTACCCAAAATAAACTATTTTTTCTCAATGATTCCATTTAAACCAAGTCTAACTGGTTCCAGTTGTTGGACTCGGCCGTTACAAAATTTTACTGGAATAAAAAAAAAAGTAAAGATTAGTCTATCTATTCTCCAGAAAAGTAAATCCAAAGGTCTAGAGGCACCAAATTTGATGCACTACTATATAGCTAACCAGCTACAATATATCATTCTATGGGTACAAACCAACAGAGATACTAACTGTTGGCTGGAACTAGAACAGAAGGATTGTAATAACCTCAGACTTTTAGATTTACTCTTTATTACAACATCGATGGATTGTAATAACCTCAGACTTTTAGATTTACTCTATATTACAACATCAATTAAGTGACACAATTGTTTTTAAAACCCAATGATTTCCGCCACCCTGACTGCCTGGTGGAAGGCACTAGAAATTACAAAAGGGGGGGGGGGGCTTGGTGGGGGAGAGGGGTGGTACGGGTGTGTGTGTGTGTGTGTGGGGGCGGTCTAGGAATTTGGGGGCCGGCGGGTGTGGGACGAGCGGGGGCTGTAGGCCGGTGGGGGTGCCTGGTGGACCTGCTGTTCTGCTGCGTTGGGCTTGGGGCGTGGGTCGTGTTGGAGTGGGGGGGGGCGCTCCTGGCTCCTGGGTTTGCTCTCCAGCCGGTTGCCCCTGCAGGGCCCGGGGGTCGTGTCTTGGCGCTGCTGTGGCCAGCGTCGACGGCTCCCCTCTTTGGTGGAGGTTTTCATACATGCCAGATCCACCACACCAGCATCTACTGAAATTTAAACACAATCTGCTTCTTCCTCTGGTCGTTGAATCGGTGGAGGCTGATGTATGTGGATGTCACTCTGCTACATATATCCTTCCTTCCTTTCCTCAGTCTTTCCTTTGGTCGCTTGAGGTCTCTCTAATTTGTTGGAATTTAGATGTTTCTGGGGTTGGTGAAAGATTCTGGTTGGTAACCCGGTGGGTAGTAGGTGATGTCTGGTCGGTGCTGGATTAAATTTTTCTTTCTTTTCTTTGATCCTTCCTCGGGTCTCCTGACAACTTCACGACTCTGAAGTATTCAGTTTAGGTGAACGGTATGGGATTTTTAATAGGTTTTAGGTGAATTAATGAGCACACACTCACACGCACGCACGCACGCACGCACATATGCACACACACACCCGCACATGCACATACTCACGCACATTCAAAAAAAGAAAAAGAGAAAAAAAAGAAAAAAGAGAGGGAGAGCAATGATGATGACATGTCGAATCGGTAAGATTACCGAATGAACAATACTGAGCTCTCTCAGCAAAGAAAAAAAAACATAAGAATTATTAATTTATCAAAATATACAGAACCAACTCATTCTTTATTTATTAAATCAAATACAATAAAATGTCACGACTCAGTTGATTTTAAAATAGCACAAATAATGTAAGTACCCGAATAAGACCCCTGGGTAATGAAGGCTGAGGAATTCTTACCAATTGCGTGTTCATGCTGTTGATTAATAAAACATACAATGAGATCAGTGAATTCAGGCATTTTCTTGTAGATTTATTCACAAATTCGTGGACAGTGAGAATATGCAGCCACCCGCTCCATATCGTCTCTCAAACTGTGTCGTTTCCGTTCGTTCAGTAACTCCTTTCATAACCGGAATTCTTGCTCATGTAAACGCATTCGGAATACCTCGATCGACCGGGGCAATGTTCACTGTGTGCATGCTTGCTATTTTCTTCTTTGTCTTCTTTTCTTCTTCGCTTATTTGAATCCAGCAAATGACTCATTAATAGAGACCTTCTTGTGCTCATCTGTATTTGATGATTGAGGAATCTTGGTCACGACTTGTATGCACAGCTCCGTCCTACTTGCTATAGGAGCGTCCCTTGAATACATTGATTTCTCCGCTGTGTTTTCACGTTGTTTTGTGTCTCTAAGGCGAAAACACCAGTTTGTGCCTATATACACATACAGTAAATACAAGTGTATAGTCTGTGCTTCTGGCGTGTAACCCACCGGAAATACTCAAGCCGTTATCAACAAACATGACGCTTGCAGTAAAGAACCATACTTCTGGAGCGAAGAGGAAACGTTACTTTACTACTTTATTCAGCGTGGTGGATTACATAAATATAATGTCTTTTATTGAACGTATAGTAAGTTAAAAGCGGAAATGACATTATTTACTTAATTACGTTGTCCGCTCGTCGCGGTCCGAACAGGTTATTCCAATCGAGCACAAATGAGCATGTAAACGGTAGTAATTCCGCCACACATGTAAACGTGATACCTCGATTGTTTCAGAAAACGGAATTCTGACCTTAACCCGAATATTGACTGCATGTAAGCATACTCTGTCTTCCTCTCTCTCACCTGCACCTCTCTGTTCCACATTCTCCTCTGTGGTGATTGACTTGCCTTGTCTGCCTGCACTAATTTTTCCAAAAGCTCACACAGTATATGGGTTGGTCAGCAGGAATTCACTTTCTAGGCTAGGTTTTGTGTCATCACTTGTTCAATTATTCGTACCTGATGTCATCGCACGTCTCCTCTATAACAGATGTCTTTACTGACCTCATGTCTGCCTCCACCACTTGCATGTGTTCTTCTTCACTACGTCATATGGTCAAACAAGCCATACACAGCCTTGAATAAGTTACACAGTTTGCTAATGCATTTTTTACATTTAAATATGTTGCAATGAAACAATTGCTATCAAGTGGCTGTCCGACATTTCCACCTAACATTACACACCAACCTTTTCACCTTTTCCTGGCTGTTCTTTTTCGCTCTTATCATCTTTCTCTCCATCCTCACATCGGAACAAACATAAACATAAGTGTTGAAGCAGTCAGAGGTTGGGCACACAGCCACAGGAATGGCAAAACTTGTAGTTGGAGGTGGAAGGGATTCACTGAGTAATTTTGTAGTGTCACATACACTGTTAATGGTGTCCCCCTCCTGGATTGCCGGATGGTGGACCAGAATTTCCTCAAAGCCGTCCGAAAGTCGTTTTCTATGGCTTAGCCGAACCCCTCACATACATTTTTGCCTCAGCAACCGGCAAAGCTGTGTTCCGCTTGGCCAGCCAGTACCCGTCAGCTGCTTCCAGAGTCCCACAGACCAAACATGCCCAATGAGACTCTGTCTCCAGCTTGACGTTATCCCTTACCGCTGGTGTCCAGCTTTTCGGCCCCAAATCCGATCGGCTGCCTCATCAATGCAAGCACAGAATATGGTCCACGACTCAATGTCCCTCGCCTCCCCCGGGACAAGGGTGACATCTGCCAGATGTGGGTGTTTAAACTCATTCTGATGGGATTCTGCCAGACGTTCCCATCAAACCCTCACAATATGGCATCTTCATCACCATCGGAACCAACACCACCAGCTGGTGATCAGTTGACAACTTTCTTCACCCGAGTGTCCAGAACATGCAGCCACAAATCCGATGACGCAACCACAAAGTCGATCATTGAACCGCGGCCCAGGATATCCTGGTGCCAAGTGTACATATGGATACCCTTATGTTTGAATTTGGTGTTCGTTATGGACAATCCATGACGAGCACACAGAAGCCTAGTGACAGAACACTGTTTGCTGTTCTTCCCAATCACGCCCCTCCACCTCTCACTGTCATTACCCACGTGAGCGTTGAAGTCCCTTAGCAGAACGAGGGAGTCCCCAGGTTGAGCGCTCTCGAGCACGTCCTCCAATGACTCCAAAAATGGTGGGTACTCTGAGCCGTTGTTTGGTGCATAGGCACAAACAACAGTCAGGACCCATCCCCTAAACCCGAAGGTGTGCTAAAACCCAACGTACAGGCGCCAAGCCAGGGGAACAATAAGTATACCCACACCTGCTCTCCGCCTCTCGCCATGGGCAACTCCAGCGTGGAAAAGAGTCTAACACCTCTTTAGAGGTTTGCTGGATTTTTGGAATTGTCAATAATCTGTTTGACTGCCGTAGCATGCAAGGAACCAGTCGGGTAGGAGGAACCGATGGAATACTGACAGTGTGGTCTGGCACAATGGGGTTTTGCATCGTGCAGAGTAACAGCCAAATCTGATCTGTGTGCTTGGAGCTGTTCAGGCTGAAGGCGCATCTTTACCAAATCGGATATGAAACTACGTCCTGAATGTTGTTTCAATCTGTCCTGCATAAATCTGATTTCATGTGCTTAGTGACTGTTTAGACTACAAAAGAGCCATCCAGCCATCGGATTTTGGCTGGCAGTCTGAACAAGGCCTAAAACAACCATCTTATGTTATAATCAATTATGGACCGCAGCTCTAGAACCAGCTTGATGCACACCTCAAAACTGCCCAATATCCTCCAATCTTTAAGAGGAAATTAAAAACTGGATTTCGACTAATTTGCTTGGTTTGTTCATTGTTTTCTTGTTTCTTTGACTTGGTATGTACAGTGTTTTAGTGGTCTGAGCCCCCACCCAGTAGGCTTTAAGTAGCTCATATGGGGTGTTTCTTTCACATGAGATTTTATGTTCAGGTTGCCCCTGATGATAAATATGCAACAGACATGAGAATATATTGAAATCATAAAAATTGGTGGGGGTACTCTGCTACAGTACCAGATGTTTAACTAGAATATTAACTATGAAAACATTTGTTATTACCCAAAAAACATTGGACACAGGCGTTGTGCAATAGCAGTACTCGTACTCTCTTTACCAGTGGAGAGATTATTTTTAGGAGTCATCGCTTTTTTCCAGTGTTTGCAACCTTCATTCTTTTGTGCCCAGGACAGTCTACAAAAATTATCAATCTGGTACAAACAAAAGGAGCCTCTTGCGACAAAATATAAAGATAAAAGGAACGATAGCAGAGACGCCTCTGTGTGAATACCCCATGGCATACCAAATATCCAGGTCAACAAGTCAGTTGCCTTGAGTGAAGGCAGATGGTGTGTAGTTTATGTTTAACTAATGCGAATAGAAAGAAAAGGAGGGATTCATGCAAGGCAGACAGCTACATTTAGCGGCTGGCATGGCACCTCTTATTGATCTGCAGTTTACACAGTGTATGCCATCATCTCCAAATCTGTCTGACATGCATATTAAGTCTGCAGAAATGAACCCACGTTCTTTCCGGACACAATAAATGCATTCACATCAGAGCACATTTATATGCTAATGATATACCACTGTTTGCCTCACTGTGTGAACCTGCCTTGTACAAATCTATCACAGTGTGTGTCTGTATATCGGGATTTCACAGAGTTGTGGGGCCCACCCGTCCTTGTGGGGACATTTTGCTGGGCCCCACAAGTTTAGATCTCTTTTTCAGGGTCAAGACTTGGTTTTAGAGTCTAGGTTTGAATTGGGTTATGGTTGAGGGTTAGGGTAAGGAATGGGGGCAGGCAATCATTTTTGATTGTTGAGGTTAGGAAAGGCATTATATGTCAATGAGATGGCCCCACAAAGATAGCACCATGAAGACGTGCGTGTGTGTGTGTGTGCGTGCGTGCTAGCGTCAGAGAAATGTTGACCTTCACTGGTTTGCCTATTGTCATCCTGTTTATAATTGTCACAACATATTTTGAAGTAGTGGCAGCAAAAATACTTCATCAATTATTAAACTAGATGAAAGGGAATTCTACTGTACGTTTTAATTTACCCTTGCTGACATTCTTAAGATCATCCAGCGCACTGAAAATAAATCATTCTAATCCTTAATTTATGTTGCACATGATGAAAAAGTGGTAACATGTTGTAATTTCCCCATCTTCTCCTCAAAACAATACAATGTTATATGTCTTTTAAAAAAATATTTTGCAACAGATGAACATGTTCGATTTAAAGTAGCACTGAGGAACTTTTCAACCTTAATAACATATTTTCACAACTCTTCTGATGAAATATCAACTTAAAACTAGTTGAATGGAACATTTGCCATGGCCTGAGGGGGTCTGAAAATTTTTACTGGCAGTAAGCAACTTTGAGGAGGATGTTAGGAACATTTCAACACAAAAAAACTACAAATTTGCTGACTGCTTTATGGCATACGTCAAAAGCTACCCTGGATGAATGGACAGTCAATGATTAACATTGGCCTGGATTTCACTCACTGGAGTGAGCTAAAAAACAACGCAATCCACTTGTCCTCATAGGAAATGTGGACTTCCTTCAGACATAACAATATCGCTTTTGTCCATATGGCACCGCCATAATCAACGTAAACGGAAAGTTCCTTAGTGGTGCTTTAAGTACATTCAAATGACCCCCCCTGGTGTAATGGTCTGATGAAGATAAGACAATAACAATGACTACATTTAATTGCAGTTAATATTCAGGTCAAGGAAAAAATTCATTTTTCTGAAGCATTCGGGATAATTTGATTACATGCTTGATCGGACAGTTATTCCCATGTTCATGGTTATTGTGCTCAATTGGAAAACCCGTTCGAAAGCACGATGCATAGACGACGTCATTTTGCAAACAGATGTAATTTCCGCTTTTAACTTTCTACGTTAAATAATACATTATATTTATTTGGGATGAGCGAGTACAGCACTATCTGTATCCATTCGACCATCTAAATTATCTGTATCTGTACTCGGAGTGGCATAAACCAATAGTGACCGTGGTTTAGCCGGATATGGGCGTGGTTTAACAAAAATGGGTGGGGATTACATTAATACATTACTGTATTTTTTAGTACAAAAAAAAAATTGATATGGATTGAACAAAAGTTTCTATATTTTTTGTTTATTTGAAAACTATTAACAAAACAGCCTAATAAAGATTCAAATCAATGCTTTTGATCACAAAAGAAAAACAATTTTTCAAAAAAGTTTTTATAAACTCAGATGTATGTACTGTATTTGAATAAATATTTACGGAACAGTCTGAGAATTGAGATTCACTTTTTTTTATCACAATAGTAAGGGAACTATTTAGAACATGTTTGTTTGTTTTTAAATGATTCAGAAAATTAATCTTTTATAATTCTATGAATAAATATTTACAGAACAATCTTTTTTATCACAATAGTAAAGAAACTATTTACGGAACAAGTAGTTTATAAGCTCGGGAAAATACTGCTGAATACAGCACATGCAGTAGGAAATAATGAACTATTACGTGAATGAAGAGTTGTCATAGCAACACAGATTTTGTTTTCTTTTTTCCTTTTTTTTCTTCTTCGTTATTTATTTCGTTTTCTATTGGTTTTTGTTTTCAATGTTTTATTAAAATTTTCCTACTTAACGGGTGTTAAGCTGCGTGTAAAGCTCCATATCAAGTTTTCCACATAACTTTGACAAACATACAAAACTAAATATGAGTGCGCTGTAGAAAATTAAGGACCAATTAAGCGATACAGTGGTACCTCGGAGTTTGAACACAGTTCGTTCCTGTGAAGTGTTCAAAGTCCGAATTGTTCAACCTCCGAAACATTTTTTCCCAAAAGAAATAATGTAAATGCAATTAATCCGTTCCCAAGCTCCAAAAACAGAAAATTCCTATTTTTATTTCCATTTATGTAAAAAAAACATGTACACCCTGTACAGTATTTAAATAAATACAAATACCTTACCTTTTTTGTTGTGGTGTGATGGCCTCAGTGGATGAAAAATGCTATGTTAATGAATGCATGCTTTAGTTCAGTGCTGAGTTAGTGTATTTTACATTGGGCATATATTGTTAGACTACCAAGGGGTCCTTGTGCGCTGTTTAGCATCAGGCACGTTGTTGAACAGCTAAGGGGGGTCCTTGTGCAAGTATTTATGGAAGTAGTTACAACGACGAGATAAACTCCTTCCTAAATCCACTACGGTTCATAGCACTGTACGGTTTTATTTTCTGTCACCGGCACTGCTGTCTTTCTTTGGGCCCATGTCGAAGAAAATTGTCGCGGAAAAATCCAAACGCACTTGCGAATGTATGGAACACTTCCGGGAGTATTCACCCGCTCTGACGAAAAATGAGCATTCGGCATTGCTCGGCTTCACTCGGCTAATCGATCAAGGTACGTTCGGCTTTGCTTGGTTTGCTTGGGTGTTCAAACTCAGAGAATGAGGTCAAACTCCGAGGCATTTTTTACTCAGATTTTTTGGTCAAAGTCCGATTTGTAAGAGTTCCGAGACGTTCGAACTCCGAGGTTCCACTGTAATTCATTACTGTCTGCGTGCCAGAAGGCAACACCGCTCGAACAGATCCTCTCTTTCACTTTCTGCCTGCATGTGCTGCGCGCCGCGGAGAGGAGGGAGGGGCCGGCTTTCTTTCAGCACGGATATTAAGGAAGTCTACCTGTGTTATATTTGTATCTGGGAAAAATCAATTATCCGTACCAGATACTTGTGTTGTACGAATATCCGTCTCACCCCTAATATTTATGTCACTCACCACGCTAAATAAAGTTTCTTTCCTCCTCGCTCCAAAAGTGTGGTTCTTTTTGCGTCTTTAAGTTTGGTACTGGTACTTCATTTTATATAGCGCTTTTCCACCTTACGCCCAATTCAAACTGACTGCGCAACGGGCGCAGAGCAGCATCCATATGGACGACTGAAAGGTATGCGGTGCGGATCGGATGCGGCGCTGCAGAAGGTTTCCGCAAGCTTTCTATTTTTTCTTGATTCTGCATTCTTTCATGAATCTGAAGAAATTATACGAGTCAGACAGGAAGTCGAGCGTCTGTATCAAGGTAGATCCGGTATATTTCAAAATAAAAACGTTTGCGAACTTGTTTTTTGAGAGGGAAGCTAGCTAACTACATAGCATTACATGAGTTGGACATTTAAAAGACAAAAAACGAGCTAAGAATAAAATAAACATGACAAAACAACACTATTTAAACACAAAACTTACTTACCCATGATAGAAGAGCCATGGTAGAAGTCCCAGAAATAATGTCCAAAAAGCATTTTGATGTGACAACAGGCAGTTTGCTCTATATACATGGTTGTTATCATGTGAACTCAACTCTCCAGCGTGTACCCCCATGATCTTGTGGTCTGGCGGGTGCGGATTTACAGACACGTAAAGCTCACGCAACGCACGCGATGATAATTGCAGTTCTTGCGGATGCCGTACGGGAACCGCTCCGCATCCGCATCCGCTCTGCAGTCAGTGTGAATTGGGCGTTACAAGGCCCTCAAAGCACTTAACATTCGACAACTCATTCACCTACTGATGACGTCCGAAGTATCAGGAGCAACTGGGGCTTCCGTATATTGCTCAAGGACACTTCAACGTGGTCACAATGGCATGGGATCGAACCCACAACCTCTGGGTTGGGAGACGACCACTCTTACCACTGAGCCATGCCGCCTCAGTTTGTAAGTATTTTTCGGTGGGTTGCACGCCAGAAGCACGGATTTATATACAAAAATATAAGTGTGTGTATAGATAGATACACACTGTGGCATTTTCGCTGCATGTGCAATGTGAATTGGTCAGCAATTGGTATGTTTATTTTCATTTATTCATGGAACATGCAAATTTGCACCACGTAATTTAGTAGCACATGCCAACAAAAAGCAGAAAAGGTCCTGCACAAGCTTAGGGAAATTATCAAGAAGGAAGACCACAAAAGAAAAATGGAAAAATATGAATACGAGTATGTCATTGCAGTTTCATTTAGTTATCAAAAACTTTGTTTTTTGGTGTCAGAAATGAATGATAATGTTATTGGTTATCGTGACATATTGCTGATATAAAAATGCCATGGGTTGTCAAACTCAGTTGACAGTTAATTGAAACGGCTGCTGACAGACGGCTCAAGGACAGATGGATGAACACTTAAAAAGAAGTGTGGTGAAACAGATGCTGGCTGATCTTGGGTGCTTGTCCCTTGGGTGATGGGCAGATTGGCCTCCGTGGATACACAATTAAAGCAACATAAAATCTTCATTCATGCCTTTAGTATGTGCATGTATATGTTTATAGCGTTTCAGTTCATGAATAATTTAGGAAAAACATTTTAAATACCGAACACCCACACTGTCACAAAAGAGTGATTTTGCCCAAATACTTTCTTGATTTAATTTTCCTGCAAAGTATGCAATCAATCTAATGTGTGTCCGAATGTAACCTGGCAAGAACCAGATTGATAATTGTGAATCACTCAAAGGAGTTCTCTAAAATAGCAATCTGGGAATGCTCCAGTGGGATCTGTTCAGGAAAGGCGGGACATTCAGTACTTTAAGCTGATTGGGCAATGCGGCAACCTCTACATGTCTACCAAACTTCGTTTTGACCAATCACGGCAGCGGATGAAAATGCCTTTGTTTTTGTAGGTTAAAGGGGGAAAAAAAGCACAAACATCTTTACCAGCTAAAAATGCAATAAGCGCCTCTTGCTGTTCATTCAAAAAGAAAACTGAGTAATTCTGCAAGAACAGAATTAATTGCAGCATCCATGCATTCATCCATGTTAGGTTTGTTTGTTTCCCATGGCGCTTCTTGTTTTCGTCACTGCTGCATATCCCGCCCCCAAACACAATGCTTGGTGATTGGTCCAAACCACAAGCGGTTCAAATAGGTGAAAATCAGCGGGCTCGGTACATGATGTTTCTTGGGGGATTATGAACTCAGAAATCCCGCGATAATTCATCTTCATCAAGGTTAGTCCGAATGTCCAAACTAAAAAAATGTAGTGCACTTAAAAATACCCACAACGCACTTTGAAAAGTAGTGAACATCGATGGAGACTCAACTAGTTGATGTAAACCACAATGCATTGCAAGTATCAAAGTGCAAGCACGAGATTCAAAATGATACATTAACTAAATACTACAGAAATAATTTGTTTAGTTGTACGACAAAGAATATAAAATACAAAGAGGTGGGCATTCCATCAATATTGATGGAATCAATCCGTCAATGATAAACGGCCATTTTGTTGACGATTAACAATTGACGAGAAACTTAAGAGACAATGACGGCAGTTATTATATCATTGGATAAAGAAAAAGCTTTCGACAAAGTTAACTGGTCCTTTCTCTTTGCTGTTTTAAATAAATTTGGCTTTGAGGAGTCATTTATTCACTGGGTGTCAGTATTATATGATTCTCCTAAAGCTACAGTTACTACTAATGGAATTATATCTCAGAGTTTAACTCTACAGAGAGGCACAAGCCAGGGATGCCCACTGTCCCCTTTATTATTTGCAATATTTATTGAGCCGCTTGCATTAGCTATACGCCAGGAAAAAAGGATTCAAGGAATTCCCTCTGGGGTAGCAGAACACAAAATTAATCTATATGCCGATGATATTTTACTTTATTTAGAAAAGCCTGCTATTTCGTTAGGGCAAATATTTAACTTTATAACTAAATTCACACATTTTTCAGATGATTCTATTAACTGGACAAAATCAACACTACTACCTATTACAGAAAATTCATGGAACCCTGCAAGCCAGGACCCACACTACTCATTTCCCATAGGTAATTTAAAATACTTAGGCATAAAAATCTCACCTAAATTAACTGATTTAATTCATTTAAATTTTACTCCACTTCTGGATAGCATTTATAGTGACTTGGAGCGCTGGAATAATGTTCCCATTTCTCTAATAGGACGAATAGCCACCATTAAAATGAAAGTTTTACCCAAAATAAACTCTTTTTTCTCTCAAGGATTCCATTCAAACCTACGTCTAACTGGTTCCAGTTGTTGGACTCTGCCGTTACAAAATTTTACTGGAATAAAAAAAAGTAAAGATTAGTCTATCTATTCTCCAGAAAAGTAAATACAAAGGAGGTCTAGAGGCACCAAATTTTATGCACTACTATATAGCTAACCAGCTACAATATATCATTCTATGGGTACAAACCAACAGAGATACTAACTGTTGGCTGGAGCTAGAACAGAAGGATTGTAATAACCTCAGACTTTTAGATTTACTCTTTATTACAACATCGATTAAGTGACATAATTGTTTTAAAAAACCAATGATTTCCGCCACCCTGACTGCCTGGTGGAAGACACTAGAAATTACAAAAGCCCAAGTGGAGCCTTGCGAGCTTTTCTCCCCTATGGCATAACCCCAACTTTCAACTTAACAACCAATCGATTTGTTTAGGTGTGTGGGAGCAGAAAGCAATTACACATCTCCGCCATATTTTCTCAGATAATATGTTTATAGCATATACATCTTTGCTCCAAAAATAAAAAAAATAAAAAACAGAATTTTTTTTACATTATCTGCTAGTTAAAAGTATGATAAGGAAACAAATTCCAACACTTTCGGGTACGCTCCAACCTCCTGTTTTAGCTAAAGATATTACCAAGCTTTCTCCGACAACAACAAAAAACCTCTCAAAAATATATGTTACTTTCGTATACTGATAAAATGTCTTTACCCATCTCGAAATGGGAGACAGACTTGTCTTTTTTTCTTTCTTTTTTTTCCTGGAGAGTTCAGTATTGTTCATTCGATTTGACATGTCATCATTGCTCTCCTTTTTTTTAATATATATATACATATATATATATATATATATTTTTTATTATTATTATTATTATTTTTGTATGTGGGTGAGTATGTGTTTGTGCGTGCGTGCGAGTGTGTGTGTATTCATGAGTTCACCTAAAACCTATTAAAAAAATCCCATACCGTTCACCTAAACCAAACACTTCCGGCCAGAGTCGTGAGGTCGTCAGGAGACCCGAGGAAGGACCAAAGAAAAGAAAGGAAAGTGAAATCCAGCACCGACCAGACACCACCCACCAGGCCACTAACCAGAGTCCTTCACCAACCCCAAAGACATCTAAATTCCAACAAATCAGGGAGACCTCAAGAGACCAAAGGAGAAACTGAGGAAAGGAAGGAAGGACAGACGAAGCAGAGTGAGATCCACAGACACCAGCCTCCACCGATTCAATGACCTGAGGAAGAAGTAGATTGTGTCTGAGTTTCGATAGATGCTGGTGTGGTGGCTCTGGCATGCATGAAAATCTCCACCAAAGAGGGGAGCCGTCTACCCCTGCCAGGACAGAGCAAGCGCAACACCTCAGGGCCCCCCAGGCCGCGGCAGCGCCAAAGGACGACCCCCGGGCCCCGCAGGGTCCATCGGCCGGAGAGCAAACCCAGGAGCACCCTCCCCCCCAGAACCTATAGAATTAACCCGCATGCAGTGAATCCGAATATTAACCCTTAGTGCCCATTGGAGGTGAATCTGCTCGATCCTGTTGGCAGCAACTGGGTTCCTGACTATAAAAACACAACCATTAGTTACAAATTGCCAAATGCAGAAACATCAATGTAAGTTATCACGATGTGGTGGCTCTCGCTAACAGGCAGAATTAAGTAACCAGAATTAGGTTAAAAGATTCTATATAAGTAGACCATGTTTGTATAAATTTTGATATTTGTTTTTTATTCGAGGCAGATATTTATTAAAATGTGATTTATGAGGAGGTTAGACCATTGGTCGATATTCAGAGTTTGTTTATTTTTCCAGTTAACAAAAATTGTTTTTTTTTTTGCGATAGTAAGGGCTACAAGAGTAGATTGAAATTGTTTATGTGGTAAGTCAGTTGTTGTTAGGTCACCTAGCAAACACAAGTTTGGAGATAAAGGTATCCTACAGTCCAAGATAGCGGAAAGTTTTTCTAAGACTTTAGTTCAGAAATACATAACCAGAGTACATAACCATAAAGCATGAACATAAGTGTCTGTAGTGTTTTGTAAACATTGGAGACAAATGTCGGAGTCTGAGAGTTCCATTTTCTTCATCATATATTGAGTAATGTATGTTTTGTAATTTTAAATGCGTTTTCACAAACTTGAATCCAAAAGTCAGATTCCGGTGCTATAGACAAGTCTGTCTCCCATTTCGAGATGGGTAAAGACATTTCAGGATATGAAAGTAACATATATTTTTTAAAGTTTTTTTGTTGTCGTAGAAAGCTTGGTAATATCTTTAGCTAAAACAGGCGGTTGGAGCGTACCCCGAAGTGTTGGAATTTTTTTCTTTATCATATTTTTAACTTGTAGATAATGTAAAAAAAAAATGTTTTTTATTTTGTATTTTTGGAGCAAGGATGTATATGATATAAACATATTATCTGAGAAGAGATGGTGGATATGTGTAATTCCTTTCTGCTCCCACACACCTAAAGAAAACGGTTAATTGTTAAGTTGAAAGTCGGGGTTATGCCATAGGGGAGAAAGCCCACAGGGCTCCACTTGGGCTTTTGTAATTTCTAATGCCTTCCACCAAGCAGTCAGGGTGGCGGAAATCATTGGGTTTTTAAAACAATTATGTCGCTTAATCGATGTTGTAATAAAGAGTAAATCTAGAAGTCTGAGGTTATTACAATCCTTCTGTTCTAGTTCCAGCCAACAGTTAGTATCTCTGTTGGGTTGTGCCCATAGAACGATATATTGTAGCTGGTTAGCTATATAGTAGTACATAAAATTTGGTGCCTCTAGACCACCTTTGGATTGACTTTTCTGAAGAGTAGATAGACTAATCTTTGCTTTTTTTTTATTCCAGTAACATTTTGTAACGGCTGAGTCCAACAACTGGAACCAGTTAGCCGTAAGTTTAAATGGAATCATTGAGAAAAAATAGTTTATTTTGGGTAAAACTGTCATTTTAATGGTGGCTATTCGTCCTATTAGAGAAATAGGAAGATTATTTCAGCGCTCCAAGTCACTATAAATGTTATCCAGAAGTGAAGAAAAGTTTAAATGAATTAAATCAGTTAATTTAGGTGAGATTTTTATTTTAAATTACCTATGGGAAATGAGTAGTGTGGGTCCTGGCTTGCAGGGTTCCATGAATTTTCTGTAATAGGGAGAAGTGTTGATTTTGTCCAGTTAATAGAATAATCTGATAACTGTGAGAATTTAGTTATTAAGTTAAATACTTCCCCTAACGAAGTAGCCGGCTTTTCTAAATAAAGTAAGATATGATCGGCATATAGATTAATTTTATGTTCTGTTACCCCAGAGTGAATTCCTTGAATCCTTCTTTCCTGGCTTTCCTGAGACAGACTTGTCTATAGCTACGGAATCTGACTTTTGGATTCAAGTTTGTGAAAACGTATTTAACATGACAAAAGGTAGCGGGGGCTGTGGGCCGGTGGAGTGTCTGGTGGGCCTGCCATGACCCGTCCTTCCTTTCCTATGGAAATCTACCACAATCTCCTGGGTCTTTTTGGTGTTTAGAGCCAAGTTGTTGTGGCACCTTGGCTCCAGATGTTGCACCTTTCTCCTCTAGTTTGTCGTTGGAGATGAGTTCGAGCAATGTGGTGTCGTTTGCAAACTTGACGATGAGGTTAGATGGAGATAAGGCAGAGCAGACATGAGTATGTTGTAGAGCAGAGGGCTCAGAACCCACTCTTGAGGGGCCCCTGTGTTGATGACAAGGGTGGAGGAGGTGTTTTTGCAATAATTGCATTGAAAAACTAAATTTGAATAATATAAATTGAAATCTAACTTATTTTGAATCATTGAGACTCATGATACTTATTTTATTTACTTGTTGACTTATTCACGTACCCACTTCTTGGGTAGGCTACTTATTTACTTACTTTCTAATGATATTTAATTTATTTTGTTTTACCTGTCTTTACTGCATGACTCATTTTTACTTCTTGTATAGCACTTTGTATGGTTGTTTTAAAGTGCTTTAAAAATAAAGTTGAGTTGAGTCTGGTCAGAGAGGGAAGAGAACATACTTCCTCTTTAAAATATAAAAAAGGACAGTGTATTTTAAAGCAATATATCACAACGAAGCCCTGTAGTCAGTACGTCTTGACTTCCGCGCCACACAATGCATCTCGGGAACTGAGTGCCTTTACCGTCATCATAGATTTGAATAGATACATAAATGTGACACCGGTGCCAGAGACATGAAAGCTCGAATGGGTTGTGTTGTGTTGCCACATAACATGTTTCTGGACGTCACTAAAACCATCCATCTATCCATCCATGCAAGCTTTGGCATTGAAAGAAAGTCAGCTTCATGTCAATCAGTTGAGAAATGTGCAAGTTCTGACTTATTTTCAACGATCATGCAACGCCTTCGAGGGTACATTTTCTGTAACCAGTGTTGCTGAGCTGGGCTGCTCCTGTGTGTCATGTAACGGCAGTTAACGGACATGTGCTTTCTTAAATTTAAGTTAAAAGCTTGCCCATAATTGACGTGATAGTATAGATAGAGAGCATAAGCATCTAGCTTCCGATCAGTGCTTCACTGACTGCAAAAACTTTTATACAGTATTGGGTCTGTACCAGGCATTTGTGATCGGTCTGTGTTGTAATTGTCAACAGGAAGTTTTGTAGTTTTTGTTTTCCAGCCTCTTATTTTCAGCTCTGCTATGCTATGCTATGCTATGCTATGAATGACGTCAGATTAGTTTTTCTTCTTCTTTGATTACGTCATTACATAACTGTCACCTAGTGGTTAGACAGAGATGCCACAGTTTAATTTAACGGCGATTGACAATCTTGTGTTGCCACAACTCTGTTAAATGGTAGTATTCCTAAATGTTACTTAAATTTAATTCTGGATTCCTTAAAATAAGTTGTACAAACACATACAGTGTATTTTGATTATGACTGTTTTTCTGGCCACTGGATTAATTTACTTCTTTTTTCCGTACAGAATATGTCTTTTATGAAGAAATGGAAAAAGATAATAGAAGAAAATGTCATTAGTTTCATGCAATTTTAAGGTCATTTGCTACATTGGAATATACTGTATATCTCTTTTTTTTTAAATGATCTGTAATGTTTTGGTGAATTTTTGTTTATCAAAAGTATTAGTGAGCGGCACTTGGTATCGAGATCGTTGTGGACTGAAGAGTTGAGTACTCGTATCAATATGGTTTGACAGTGGTATACAGTATATCATCCCTAGTATACACTTACAGCCTAGGTTCAGATTTCTGATTCCCAGAGTGAGACTCTCAATAATCTATTTTAATATTTCGTGTTCTGTGTCATTTGAAGGACACCACACACTGTAAGAGCAGTTAAAATACAAACTTAAATGTTTTATTGTCATTTCTTTGAATTGATCAGGTTTCAGCAACTCTCCTTGTGTATTTGTCAAAAAAGGGTTAGTAAATAAGATTGCAATCATGCTGTCAAAATGTCGTTGACATTATTCCACGCAAACATATTCATGCACGATGCACTCATGTGCACACGTAGCAACATCCTACAGTGTCATCGATCAATGCTATTTAAAGCAATACTGTGTGCTTGTAGGAGAGGAGAAGAGTGCAGCAAGAGTGTGCTCTGAAATGTCAAGGTCTAATTAAGGATTTTGCAAAATGAAATCCTCAAGTTTGAAGTAGCCAAGAGGCCGTGAACTTTCCTTAACAAAATGAGCTTTCTGGGCTTCTCTCTTGTTTTGTGATTTTAGCAGACAGGAGGACAGGCTGTAATTTGCCATCACACAAAAACTTTAAACTCCAGACAATCTCTCATGGCTGAATATAATTTTTTGGGGGGATGTTTTGTTGTACAGATAGTTCTTGATTTATAACCTATGCAATGTACAGTTGTTTAAATTTACGTTTGTGTACTGTACCAATTTCTGCACCTTCAGCTTTTTGCGGCAACATTTTTAATTTTTTACTCAATGTGGAGCAATACAGAAAAATATCTGTGTCCATACTGATGGAAGAAGGACAGAGAAGGGCAATAACATATATATATATATATATATATATATACATATGTATATATTTATATATATATACATATGTATATATTTATATACACACACACATATATTTATATATATATAATGTGTGTTTGTATATATATATATAT